>NC_056739.1:569186477-569448977 GCF_019279795.1 Protopterus annectens | reverse complement strand
TCCAAACACATTTGTTTATACCTCTTAGTACAGGTTTTAAAGAAACAGTCTGGTTTAAAACCTGGTAATACATCAGCAATAGCAAAGGCGTATTATCCATTGATATTCCTTCATCTCATGCTTATTGTTAAGATTCCCATGGTATATCCTTACATACTCTGTCACCCTAAAAGAAATTTTATGTGCATTTCCATATGTACTGATATGTTTAGTATCAATATTTCTTCTTGTTTCTGATTGGTGCTCAGTTATTCTTTCCTTCTGATTTTCTGGTAGATTTCCCAACATAAAATACCTGACATCTAGCCTGGTACAGGTAATAGGTATATTATATTCATTGGTAACACATGTTGCTGTTAAGCCAGAAAATATATAATTCTTCCTATGATTATTGGGTGTTGAAAAGTATTATTTTTTATTAATGACTTCACAACAGCTACAAATGTAGCAAGTGAAAGGTACCAGATTTAGCTGCTGTGCACCTCTCCATTCTTAACACACGTCTTTGTAACATAACTTCTGGGTTTAAACTCTGACAGTTTCTATGGCTGAGAAATTGGGTTCCATGCCAGCTGTGGGACATAATTCAGGTGCAGAGAGATGTTAATATACACCGAAGTTATTATTAATAATTCTTATTACCTCAGAAGTAGCTCTGTTAAAAGTCTGTAACAAAACTTAGCTTACCTAACATCTAAGTTGGTCTCCCCTTAGTTATAAAGGGTACTTCCATTGTGTTCATAGAGAAATAAGGTTTTAGTACTATTATCCTACAGCTCAAGAGACATATTCCAATTTCCATATCTAGGGACTCCCTATTATTATGCCCCCCTCTCCATAAATTCATCTTTCAGTTCCTGCATTTTATTTCTTTACATTCTTCTATAGAAGTATTAAGTCTACCAATTCCCAACAAACTGAGCTTTTGTGATACTTTTAACACATGTGGTGCATGCATACTGTTTTTGATGTGGGAGAAATGTATTCCATATGTATAGGTATTTTATAAACAGTAGTTTGTGTTTCAGTACCATCAAACTAAATTCTCACATCCAAAATGTTAATGCTAGTATCTGAACATGTCATAGAAAAATGTAAAAATTCAGTGCTGTTGTTTAAATAGTTTAAAAACACATCTAGTTCATCCCTACTACCATGCCAAACAAAAACAAATCATCCACGTATCTTTTAAAGCAACTAATATTCTGAAAATATTGCTGTGGGCCATGATATATAAATTCAGTCTTCCATTTTATCCAGTACTAGGTTGGCATATGTAAGTTATGCAGTCGGAAATACCCATTGTATGCTGTGATATTTGATGGTACATTTTTCATTGAAAACAAAATTATTATCTAGGGTACTAACTGAGTAATTCACATATAGTTTCACTGAATTCTACCAGAGTATTGCCCCATTTTGACCAGCAGTTCCCTTTATGGCATCAATGTCATAACTATTAGGTTTAACAGTAAAAGTGTGACTGAATGTCAAGAGTCACCATTAGAAACATATTGTGTAGTACCAAGAGATGTATATGTAAGTTAAACCAACCAAGAGAAACCTCTCAAAAATCAGCAGTATCCTGTATATAGCTTTTACATATGAAAGTTGTTAGACAATACATTCTGTAAATAAAATTGAAATGGGCTCAGTATTTATGAACCTCCAGATACAATTGGTCTCATGGGGGTTCAAGTTGTGGACCCTTTGGTAGCCCATATAAAACAAATGATAGTTTGGGATGTGCTACAGTAAAATATTGATAAAGCTCTCATGCTAATGTCATTCATCAGCTGTAAGTCATATATCATTGTGTTAATAACACTCACAGACTTATAAACATCATTACTACTTACACATTTAAAAGTACTAGCATCAGCTAAAAATAAAGACATGCCATTAAAAATACATTTGTTTGTCCATAACAATAACAGTGCCACCTTTATCAGCTTCTTTTATAACTATACTATCATCACTGTATCAGTTTCTTTTAAGGAAGTACATTCATCAATAGTTAAGTTGAACATCTTTCTAAAAGAACACTTGTTATATATTTCTCTAATCTGTCTTTTCGCAGATAGGTAGAAAAAGCAGCAAACAACAGGGTGGCTGTTTGGTATAAGACACTAGAGTGTTTACACACATTATTATGCAATGTTCCTTGTTGTTTAAATATGAGCTTTTAAGTCCAAATTATGAGAAAAAAGCTTCAACTCCCATTAATATAGAACTTAAAACCATCCACCTCACAAGGAATAGATTTCAGTCCCTTATTTAACAATGTTAGATCAGATATTTATGTAAGCTCTGTCTTAGATTGATAACAGAATTCATGTTAACAGTACCTTTTAAAGAAAATTATTTTTGAAGTCTAGAGAATTGCTTTGACTTCTTCCTCTTTTCCTTTCTGTTGAATGGTCTCTGGAACGTTCTTGCTTCTTCGCCACAACCTGCTTTCTGGTAATTTTGGACGACGAGCCATTTGTTCTGTTAAAAAAAAAAAAAGCCTCAGTAGACGAAGGAATTCCTTGTCACTTGTGGGTGTGTCCTCCATTACCAACAGTGATGATGTCAATGGTATATCATTGGTTGAACTGGCGTTGGTCCAATATAGTTAATAGATGTATATATATATATATATATATATATATATATATATATATATATATAGATATATATATAGATATATATATAGATATATATATATATATATATATATATATATTGATATATATATATATATATATATATATAAAATAATATATATATATATATATATATATATATATATATATAGATATAGATATATATATATATATATATATAGATATATATATATAGATATATATAAATATATATATATATATATCTGTGCATGCGTATCTATATATATATATATATATATATATATATATAGAGTACAAAAAAACAGGAGTGCAAGGCGACAGAACAGAATCTACATAGACTAATCTCCGTGTTGATCCAAAACGCACAGCAAGCAGTATACACTTCACCAAGCTGAGTCAAAATGATGATGCCCTCTCACAGAGCCTGCAGGTTTAATTACAGGCTTTGCAGTGACTTCTCTCTTAACTGTAAATACATATAGTGCATGAAGTACAATTTCTAGCTGGACAGCTGCATGCATGCACCAAATTGGTTTGACATGAGGTGCATCTGTCATCATTTTTATTTTTATTTCATTTGTGCTCTTGTTAGCAGTTACAGACTTAATTTTACACTTCCAGGTCCTCAAACTGCCCTTTTAACTACATATGTGTATTTTCACCAATTTTGCATGCATCAAATGCTTTGTCTAGTGTTAAATCAGGCTGTCTCAGCAGTAAACTGGTATTTTTTAAATATCATATACATTTCCATCAGTTTTCATTGAATCATCCAAGACAACAAACTCACATTCTCTAGCTCTGTTGTGACCTCAGATAGATAAGCTTATGCCCATTGATTTCTGGTAATTAATAAATAAACAAACAAACAAAATGAATGATTAAATGCAACAGCTTGAAATGTCTTTTTCATTACTGGTAACTTCTCTTTTTCCTCTTCTTTGAATAATTGTTCAGGAAAGTAAAAACCAAACGAAGTTTGTAATTCCTAGCTTTGTACACATGAAAAGCAAAACATGATTAGTATGTGAATGTAAGATATGGCTGTGACACCCCCTCTCTGGATCAGTAATCAAGGAGCCTGAATCCTCACCACTGACACTGTAGAGGGATGTTCATTTGGAGCAAAAATGGATACACCCAGTATTTCCAGTTACTGCTCTCTGCATGAAGCACAATTTCCCTTAAGAGCACACAGGGAACACACTCGGCTCGGGGTGTGTGTTTCTCTCCCTGTCTCTGCCCAGGTCCCCAGTAAGGCTCCCCAGTAGCACAGCTGTATTGTTAAGTTCTCAGTCAACTGTCCAAGCCAAGTCCTCCAGCACTTTCTCTGTGAAACCAATGCTTTGTGTCCCTGCTCCAAGTAGCTGACACACACTCTTTGAGATTTGATTTGCACAGACACACACAGACACACACACACACACACACACACACACACACACACACACACACACACACACACACACACACACACACACACACACACACACACACACACACCCCCCTAGGAAAGGCTGGCACAGGTTTACTAGCTATATCCCCCTTTTGTCCAGACTATATGGTAGTTACTGCCACCTGACACTCCCAGGAAAGCTACTCTAAGGCTCTTGCAAGGGTACCTAATTATACTGACTGAAATTAATGGTAATACAAATGGTAATGTTGACCAAGCAAAAAGCCAAACAGTTGCAGAACGAAGCTTAGTTCATAAAACCAAGACCGGATGCAGTATGAAACAAACCAAGCAACTCTGATACTGAAATGTTTAATAAAACAAAGCTTTCAGGTCAAACAAACCCTCCATCAGTGTATAAAATACTAGCACATGCTAACCATTTTATATATTATCAGAAATCACACAGCCATTAATTATTCAATTAAACAATCAATCCTAGTTAAAAACAATAGTTGCAGAAGCACAGGACTGTTCCAAACACATTTGTTTATACCTTAGTACAGGTTTTAAAGAAACAGTCTGGTTTAAACCTGGTAATACATCAGCACAAAGGCGTATTATCCATTGAAATTCCTTCATCTCATGCTTATTGTTAAGATTTCCCCCTTGTATATCCTTACATACTCTGTCACCCTAAAAGAAATTTTATGTGCATTTCCATATGTACTGATATGTTTAGCATCAATATTTCTTCTTGTTTCTGATTGGTGCTCAGTTATTCTTTCCTTCAGTTTTCTGGTAGATTTCCCAACATAAAATACCTGACATCTATTACAGGTAGCCAGGTATATTATATTCATTGTAACACATGTTGCTAAGCCAGAAAATATATAATTCTTCCTAGTTATTGGGTGTTGAAAAGTATTATTTTTATTAATGACTTCACAACAGCTACAAATGTAGCAAGGAAAGGTACCAGATTTAGCTGCTGTTACCCCCCCCCCCCCATTCTTAACACACGTCTTTGTAACATAACTTCTGCTTTAAACTCTGACAGTTTCTATATGAGAAATTGGGTTTCATGCCAGCTGTGGGACATAATTCAGGTAGAGATGTTAATATACACCAGTTATTATTAATAATTCTTATTACCTCAGAAGTAGCTCTGTTAAAAGCTGTAACAAAACTTAGCTTACCTACATCTAAGTTGGTCTCCTTAGTTATAAAGGGTACTTCCATTGTGTTCATAGAGAAATAAGGTTTAGTACTATTATCCCTACAGCTCAAGACATATTCAATTTCCATATCTAGGGACTCCCTATTATAGCCCCTCTCCATAAATTCATCTTTCAGTTCCTGCATTTATTTCTTACATTCTTCTATAGAAGTATTAAGTCTACCAATTCTAACAAACTGAGCTTTTGTGATACTTTTTAACACATGTGGTGCATGCATACTGTTTTGATGGAGAAATGTATTCATATGTATAGGTATTTTATAAACAGTAGTTTGTGTTTCAGTACCATCAAACTAAATTCTCACATCCAAAATGTTAATGCTAGTATCTGAACATGTCATAGAAAAATGTAAAAATTCAGTGCTGTTGTTTAAATAGTTTAAAAACACATCTAGTTCATCCCTACTACCATGCCAAACAAAAACAAATCATCCACGTATCTTTTAAAGCAACTAATATTCTGAAAATATTGCTGTGGGCCATGATATATAAATTCAGTCTTCCATTTTATCCAGTACTAGGTTGGCATATGTGTTAGCAATGGAAATACCCATTGTATGCCAGATATTTGATGGTACATTTTTTCATTGAAAACAAAATTATTATCTAGTACTAACTGGAGTAATTCACATATAGTTTCACTGAATCTACCAGAGTATTGCCCATTTTGACCAGCAGTTCCCTTATGGCATCAATGTCATAACTATTAGGTTTAACAGTAAAAAGTGACTGAATGTCAAGAGTCACCATTAGAAACATATTTGTAGTACCAAGAAATGTATATGTGTTAAACCAACCAGAGAAACCTCTCAAAAAATCAGCAGTATCCTGTATATAGCTTTTTACATATGAAAGTTGCTTAGACAATACATTCTGTAAATAAATTGAAATGGGCTCAGTGGCCCAACCCCCCCCCCCAGATACAATTGGTCTCATGGGGGGGGGGTTCTAAGCTTTTGTGGACCTTTGGTAGCCCATATAAAACAAGTAGTTTGGGATGTGCTACAGTAAAATATTGATAAAGCTCTATGCTAATGTCATTCATCAGCTGTAAGTCATATATCATTGTGTTAATAACACTCACAGACTTATAAACATCATTACTACTTACACATTTAAAAGTACTAGCATCAGCTAAAAATAAAGACATGCCATTAAAATACATTTGTTTGTCCATAACAATAACAGTGCCACCTTTATCAGCTTCTTTTATAACTATACTATCATCCTGTATCAGTTTCTTTAAGGAAGTACATTCATCAATAGTTAAGTTGAACATCTTTCTAAAAGAACACTTGTTATATATTTCTCTAATCTGTCTTTCGCAGATAGGTAGAAAAAGCAGCAACAACAGGGTGGCTGTTTGGTATAAAGACACTAGAGTGTTTACACACATTATTATGCAATGTTCCTTGTTGTTTAAATATGAGCTTTTAAGTCCAAATTATGAGCAAAAAGCTTCAACTCCATTAATATAGAACTTAAACCATCCACCTCACAAGGAATGAATTTCAGTCCCTTATTTAACAATGTTAGATCAGATATTGTAAGCTCTGTCTTAGATTGATAACAGAATTCATGTTAACAGTACCTTTTAAAGAAATTATTTTTGAAGTCTGAAATTGCTTTGACTTCTTCCTCTTTTCCTTTCTGTTGAATGGTCTCTGGAACGTTCTTGCTTCTTCGCCACAACCTGCTCTGGTAATTTTGGACGTACGACCATTTGTTCTGTTAAAAAAAAAAAGCCTCAGTAGACGAAGAATTCCTTGTCACTTGTGGGTGTGTCCTCATTACCAACAGTGATGATGTCAATGGTATATCATTGGTTGAACTGGCCGTTGGTCCATTTTGATGTAGCTCATTACCATCAGGCTGTGTATTACTCTGTTGCACAAGATTTAAAGACACAGTGACATCATCCAGTTCATCCAGGCAGATAGATCGTCTATTTGGAACAAAAGTGACATTCTTAGCAGTCTCAGGGTTATGTTTTACTTTCAGCCAGGCAAAATTTGGCTGTTGCTATAATATTTGATTTGACCAAACAGCCAGGCTGTCAGGAGTGGCCACAGTGTAACCAATAGATATAAGAACTCTCAAAGGTTCAAATATTCTCTGAAGGACCAGCCACAATGAAAAGTTTAAATATATTTAATAATAAATAATAAAAGAACATGGAAATACTAAATATCTGTTTACAATAAACACCAGAGTTTCAACCACAGGAAATATTAAAATAACACAGATGAATAGATTCACACAGGTACAGAAAAAACGGTTCTTAACTGATCTCACATTTTTTCCTGAAGGATCTCAACAGTTACTATTCCCTTGTTAAGTTACTTACTACAGCAAGGCAAGATGAAGTAGGTGAGTGATCCTTCTATGTCAGGTTTCCAAAACAGAGTGCCATGAGACTTCATTCTCACCTAGTATTAACTCATTCCCTCCAGTATAGATCTTTTGAGTTTGTACCTTTAACTCACAGTGGGAGTGGCATGAGCTTTTAAAAATGAAGTTATCACCTTACAGTTCTAACAAATACTAATTGACAGAAGTCAAAGATCAATACAATTGTGCTTGCCATCATGTATACTTCAAGATAAAATATTCTGATACCTTATATGTAACATGGTTTTGGAATTATTAATGCAAATATGAACAAGCAATATTTGGCACCTAGAGGCACAGTAGGAGATAACTGCAGAAACACTTGGAGGCGCACTCAGCTGTAATGAGTTAAACATCATTTTAATGATTGATTCCAGAATGACATCACATACATCTGGTCATCTGACTTCTGGTTTTCATGCAACCCCCCATTGCTAGAAACTGCCAGGATTTAGCACCTGTGTGTCAATACCAGACACACACACAGACACACACACACACACACACACACACACACACACACACACACACACACACACACACACACACACACACACACACACACACAGCCTTGCTAAGATCTGCTGCAGCTCCTGGAAATCATAAAACCATAAAACATGTCCACTCTTCCTACAGGAGCTAATTAGTTTTTTATTTAAATTTGTTTACCGGGAAATTCCAACTTTACACTGGTCCTTTTTTTTCCAGCGGAGGCCCGGGGAGAAAAGCTCCACAAATTATGAATGAGCAACATACATGAATAATTGAGATTACAGTAACAAAGAAGATGACATACAATAAAACAGAGCAATTGGTACTTTTTTACAATAATAAAGAAACAATGAGTTACCTAGTAAAAGTAGACTTAGCAATATCTGACTAGAGACCAATAATCAAGGAAGGCTAAATGTACAAGAAGTACTTAAGGTGTAACATGTTCAGTACCAGCTAATAAAACTTCAGACATGTATACAATGTTGGGATAAGAGTTCAAGTGCAGGAGGGAGGAAGATGGAGGGTTTTTTAGTCAGGATTGGAACAAGGACAGAGCTAGTGCATTTCTAGGCGAGACTTAAGTGCAGTCTTGAAGTGACTGCTGGAAGGTAGAGTGGTTATAGAGGGGGATGGTTGTTCTATGGTTTGGATATGGCACAGGAGAATAGAGCTTCTCCTGCAGAGTTTTTGGCTTTGGTGATAAGATATAGATTTTGTAGGGGTCTAGAGGAGCAGGTAGGGTTGGAGAAGGTTTTGAAGTGATGGGATTTTAAGCAGATGGTTTACTAGTTTGTGGGCAAATGAGAGTTGATTCAGGTGAAGGAATTGTGGGAGTTCAAGCTAGTCTAGTTCCCTTAGTGTGATACAGTGGTTGCTGTGATAGTGTGTGCCAGTAGCAAATTTTGCAATTTTATTGTAGCAGGCCTCAAGCTTGTTTAGGTCAGACTGTCCAAGGTTGGTAAGTATAGGAGAGGCATAGTGTAAGGTGGAGATTATTTGGGAATTGGCAACAGAAGTTCTGGCTGTCTTGGTGAGGTATTGTTTGTTTCTATACAATGCACCAGTGTTTTGTGTACTTTTTTAATAGTAAGAGATAGAATATTGAAGTGGGGGGAATTTGGATAGATTTGGAAGGTTGGAAGATAAGGAGTTTGGTCTTGCTAGGAGTGAGTAGAAGCTGGGCATTGGATATCCAACTTTATACAGATGAGAATGATTCCTGTGTGATCTTTGTGAGTTCTGGCATAGTGGGGGCAGAGCAGATGATGGTGGAGTCATCTACATACTGTATGAGAGAACCATGCTTGGTGGGAGCATGTAGGTTGTTGGTGGAAAGGGAAAATAGTAGGGACCAAGGATAGAGCCTTGGGGAACACTGAGAGTAACAGGAAGGTGACGAGATAGGTTATCATTCCAAACAACTGATTGTTGGTGGCCAGTCAGATAGCTGTGGAACCAGTTGGAAGATGACTGGGAAAAGGAAAGGTTAGTGAGAAGAGAGAGTAGTATTTTGTGTGATACTATGTGTGATACCATGTCAAAACCCTTTGATAGATCCATAAATGTAGCAGTGGAGAACAAGCCATTGTTTTTATAATTAAGGATTGTGTTTGTGAAAGAGAGCAAGGTGGTAGTAGTGCTGTGATATTGCCTGAAGCCATATTGGGTTTTGGAGATTAGATTATTAGCTAGGAGGTAGTTTAAGACCTGAGAATTAATGCATTTCTCAAGTATCTTGGAGAGTGGGAAAGGATGGTGATGGGGCAGTAATTGGACAGGTCAGTGAAGGCGCCTCCTTTGTGGAGGGGAATGATGTGTGATATTTTCCACAGACAGGGTACATAGCTTTCTGATATGGAGCAGTTAATTAACATGTAAATTAGATAACCTAGGGCATCAGCTGCTATTTTTAGGTATTCTGTGGGGAGGTTGTCAGCTGCAAGTTTTGTGGGCTTACATTTTGACAGAAGTCTTTTTATGAAGAAGGTGGGTACTGAGAGAAGGAAAAAGTGAGGGGGTGGAGAATTAGGGTTGGGAGTGGGGGAGTGGATGAAGGGTAGTGTTGTTTGGCTAAGGATAGAATGGTTTCAGTGAAGTGTCTGTTGAAAAAGTCAGTACTGCTGGAGGAGAGGGGAGGGGAATGGTAGGCAGGGGGTGTCTACTTTACCCGAGTGAAGGATGGAGTTTATTGTGGACCAAAATTGTTTAGGGTTGTGGTGGGAAGAGTTTAGGGTGGATTGATAGTAAAGGGTTTTATCTATTTTTATTTGCTTTTTGACCTTATTGTGCAATTCAAGGAAAGATTACCTAGTGGAGGGGGGTTTTGTTAGGCGCCAGTATTCCCAAACCTTATCTCTGATTTTCATTAGTACCCAGGTGCTTTTTTGTAGCCAGGGGGAGCTCTTAGTTTTGACTCTGGCATTTCTTATGGGGGCGTGGATGTTTAGGATGAAGAAGTGGATGGCTTCATCTAGACTGAGGTATTTTAGTTGTGTCCAGTTACATTTTTGGAAGGAAGAGATAAAGGAGTGAGGGTTGAAATTTGCCTTGTTTGGGATTTGTCTGTGGATAATGTGCTTAACACTGTTAACATGGTGTCTTAGGGGGAATGTTGGGGAATGGTCACTGAGGCTGTCAGGTATACAGCCACCTATGTAAGAGTGAGGATCTTTGTTAACTAATATCCAATCAAAAATGGTATGATTATTAGGGCTTTTATTTATATGGGTAAGTGATTGTATTAGTTGAGAGAAACCACGAAGATTTAGGTGGAGGGTTGGGTGATTGTTACTGCAGGATGCCCAGTTGATAGTAAAGTCACCAAGGATAATGGTTTCTTGGGGTAGAGAATGATTGGCCCAGTTCAGGAGGTTTTCTAGGGGAGGTATATTTTGACCTGGTAGGAAATAGCACCCTATGATACTGATTGTTTTATTTGGGTTTAGTTTGAAATTGGCATATAAGAGTTTTTCTTTCCTTTCCCAATCTGGGGAGCAGATTTGTTGAGAGTTTGGATGTTGAGGTGGTGTTTAAACATTAGTGCTACACCACCCCCTTTGCTGGATAGTCTATCTACATGAAGCATGCTGTAGCCTGAGGGGGAGTATTTCCTCACTTTTGATGTGAGGTTTGAGCCAGGTTTCAGTTAGGATGAGAATATCAGGAGAGTATAAGTTTATGTTGGCGTGTAGGTCTTGGGTTTTATTACATATGCTTCTGATGTTTAGACACATGATGAGGAGGTCAGATGGCTCTTTGTTGGTTGTCATTAGAGACATGGGGGAGTTCTTTGGAAGAGAGTTTGAGGTGGAGTTAGTGATGGTGGGACCAGGGTTAGGGTGGATGTCTCTGCTGAGGGCTAATTTAAAGAGGGTAGCAAACATTAGTTTTATATAGGTAGTAAAGAACCTGACATATTTTAGGGATATTTTTTGTTTAAATGTAGTAGGTATTTGGTAATTGAGTGGATGTATTGGGATCAAGTTTTTGGTGGTAGGGGAAATGTAGTTATAGAGTAGGTGTTGAAAGGAAGTTGATGTGAGGGTGCAGTGAAGATGGTTGGGAGTGACTATTGTGGAGTCCTGGTAGGATGTAAAGTGAGCAAGAAGAATGCAGGTAAGGAGTGTAATCACATTAGATGATAGCATGACTGTGTCAGGTTAGATGTGTGATAGGAAGAAAGGAGGGTGCTCTATGGGGGAGGAGAGGAATACAGAGGTTTGTCCTGATTGGTTGGTGGTTATGGGAGTGGCTATGGCTTAAAATAAATGTAGCTATACCAGGGGTGGGTGGCATTTGGGAGCAGGGTGGTGCAAAAAGTGAACCCATGCATTGCATGGGTGAATGGAACAGGGTCTAAATGCCCAAGAAGGATTACATGGTAAGTAATAATTATGTAGACAGTGCTGTATTTGTTTTTGTTAATGTTTAGGTTTTAGCAGGGAATTCTGGTATGGAAGGGCAGGAAGAGTGGAGGGAGGGGGATTTTAAGGAGAGGCAGATAAGAGTAGAACTCAGTGCTGACCCAATCAAGTGCACACTACCCTAATAGTAATAAAGCAGAAGTTGTAACACATACACTTTTTTTGTTTAAGAAGTAGCACTGGACCAGAGCTTGTGGAGGCAATAGTCCTCAGGTCTTAGGTGGGCAGGGGCCATGTAAGCCAGGCAGTTGAAGAAGGAAACTGTTAGAGATGAGAATAGGGTACAGAAGTTAGGAGTTGTGATTTTGGGCAGTCTTGGGTAAAAGAGAGCTTACAGTACAGCTTTACAGGAATATAGTTCAACAAAACAGTAATTAGAATCACCCTAGTTAATGAACAAATGCAATTCTGCACTGAGGACAATAGTAGCTTAGGATATCATGCTTTGCTATCCATGCAACATAAAAGTAAAGGCAATCCTTAAACAATAGTAACACAAGCACTTAGATTACAGTTAATAATACAAACACCAGTTCAGGAGTACAGTGTAACTTAACATGTGGAATGGTTAAAGAATTGGAGCTTACACATCCATACAGTGGGAACCGGCTATCACTATCTAGTAATTGCCACTGTTCTAAACCCTTGCAAATACATGTAACATCTCCTTAGGTTCTTATATGAAGTAACAATGTACACAGCATTAAACAACTTCTCATTCCTGGATTTAGCAACACAGTCAAGCAGTATACAGATAAATTAGGCTATCAAGTATATTGCAAACTGTATAAGATGCAAGCAACAATTTAATAGATAAGAGCAGATAAAAACTTACATGGTAGGCACACTCGATCAGGTTGCTGATTTAAAAATGGCTTCTTGAATGAGGAGTATATGTAAGCTTGGTTGGGGAGGAGCTATAGAAGTGACGATTTGTATTAGTGATCGAAACCCCCAAGCAAAGGATTACAAGGTAGGTAATTATCTAGACAGTGCTGTCTTTTTTGTTTTTGTTAATTTTTAGGTTTTAGCAGGGACTTTTGGTATGGAAGGGCAGGAAGAGTGGAGGGAGAGGGAGATGGAGGAGAACTCAGTGCTGGCCCGATTGAGTGCACACTACCCTAATAGTAATAAAGCAGAAGTTGTAACACATATGTTTTTTTTTTTGTTTAAGAAGTAGCACTAGACCAGAGCTCATGGAGGCAATAGTCCACAGGCCTTAGGTGGGCAGGGGGCAAGTTAGGGGAAACTGTTAGAGAGAGAATAGGGTACAGAAGTTAGGAGTTATGATTTTGGATAGTCTTGGGTAAAAGAGAACTTAAAGTACAGTTTTAAAGAGATAATATTTATACTTTATAGGGGTATAATAAACCATACTTCTTAAAGACATTGCATCTTTAGCTTCTTTCAAAACTGTGAGATAACATTTTTATGGTCTAGGCTCATTGATTTAATTTCTTATTGTTTTTAAAGTTTGAGATTAACCTCTTCTCTTCCAGTATCCTCTGTCAAAACATATACATTTAAGCAGTTACAATAATGGACGTATATTTCTTTTTCTGTCCATCAGGAAACACTGTAGATATATTTTAACACAAGCAACTTTACAAATTCATTTTCAACACAAGTATCTGTACAAATCAGTTCAATATACAAATGACATATAATTCTTTACAAACTTCCAGCTAGCTGTGTTGGCTTATGTTACACATTCACTGCCATATGTCTCCTGGCACAGCTGGCAATACTTCACTTCATCACAATGACATAAAAAACATTTGAAAAGCTTTATGTGCAGGACTGTAAATAAAGGTGATTTGGCATTTGCTTTGTTAAAATATGACAAAAACATTTTTTTCTGAATTTTATTTTCAATATACTTGCTGAGCTTCTCAGGCCACTCTTTAAGGCTTACAGGCAGCAGTCTTATCTCACAGGGAAGTGAGTCATTTCTTTTACATCTACACTTATTTAGATTATAAAGACAAATATTCAGCAGTAAAGCAGCTGTTGTTTTACACATAAACACACACACACACACACACACACACACACACACACACACACACACACACACACGTATGTATGGGATGTTAGCAATGGCCATAATGAAGAGTCAGATGCATTGCTTTATTGCTTTAACATTCACTGGAAGACATAGAAGACTGTGAATAACTGACTTGCATTTTGTAGGTTAACTTGATCTCAAGCAGTCTTTATTTTGTGTGTGTGTGTGTGTGTGTGTGTGTGTGTGTGTGTGTGTGTGTGTGTGTGTGTGTGTGTGTGTGTGTGTGTGTTTATAGATTTTTTACAGATGATAAGCATGCCTTTTATCAAGCTTAACAGAGTTCATTAATTTCAACAAATTCTTGTGAAAGCTCTTCCCCAGTCTTATCACCCATCTCACGAGTTGTCTCCTCAAGGTATGTTAAAAATTCTGCACATATTTTCTCATGTTCATCATCATCTAGACTCATTACTGGCTGCTTGCCAGGAGTGACAAGGCTTAGCATATATCTTTCTGTTGCATCTTGTGAAAATGTAGGGCTCATAGCCTCAGATGTTATTCAGACAGCAGGTTGAGTCCACAGACTAGGATGAAGGCTAAGGAAAACAAGATAATACTGCTGATACAGATACATCCAAATGTGCATTTTGCTGATTTTTAAATAAAAAAATTATGTGATAACTTTCTTTTCCTTTATAATGAACTCTGAGATATATAATGCTAGTTTTAAAATTCCAAGTCCATAACTCACATAAAGACAGACATGCATTCATAGAAAAAAGAAAAGATGTTAAGTTGTCAATCTCGCCTTCATTCTTGCTTGATGGGTTCGGAGCCGATCCTCGGCTCCGACTCGGCACTTGCTAAGCTCGAGAGTCACTTTTACCAGCTCGAGGCAGCCCCATATCCCATGATGCAAGGCGGTAAGTACCCAGATCTCGTTTGCCGCTTCACTGATGAGGTCCTCCTTTTGCCAGCTCCTGGTAAGTGATTTAGATATTACTGTTTTAGCCCTCTTTTAAAACTTAAAACTTAAAAACTTTAGTTTAACGTTTTTAGTTAATCTAAGTCCCTTTTCTGACTAGAAAATCCTTCACTCCCTTATATTTTTAGTCAGGCCTTCTTCCCTCCCATCCCCCCCCTTGTTAGGGTGTGTGTGTGTGTATTAGAAGTCAGTTATCTGACTATTTGGGATAACTATTTCTTGGGTCTGTGTTGTGTGTGTGTGGTTACAACTGTGTCCAAGGAAAGGGTCTCAGGCTTTAAGAAGTGTGACTCGTGCTGTCAGAAGATGTCTCTGACAGACGGTCACATTTCTTGCTTATACTGCCTGGGACCTCTCCACCTGCAGGACTCCTGTGCAATATGTCATTCTTTTAGCCAGAGAGTCCTGCAGGAGAGGAGAAATAAATTGATTTTGAGGGGCCTTCTTAAACCGGAGGGCTCTCCGGCTAAGTCGGCCCCGACTAAGACTTCCAAGTCTTCCAAGGCCCAGGCTTCTGTCTCTAAGCCTGCGGCCTTGGTTCCGACTCTTTCAGAGTCGAGATCGGCTCCGGCTGGAGCCGATCCTAGTTTGCACAAACCTTCGGCACCGATGGCTATCGGTGCCGATACTGATTCGGTCACATCGGTGTTGGCTCCAACTGGCTCCGACCACCATGTGGCTCAGGCTTCGGTGTCGGCGCCGGTCCGTTACTTTTGTGTCTGTATCGGCTCCGGCCGGAGCCGATACATCGAGACCTTCTGTCGGTGCCGAAAAGTTGTCGGCTCTGACAGCATCCATGGTTTCGTCGGCTCCGATGGTTCCTTCGAGGAAGAGGTCCAGGTCCCCTTCCTTGGAACCGATACTTTCGGCTCCAGCCTCTCCTCTCCTCTCGGAGCGGAGCCATCGGAGCCGATCATCCAGGTCATCCAGGCTTTCTGACCATGATTTAGAGAGGGTGGTCAGTAGATTATTAAAATCACAGGCACTGGCCCAGATGCTACATAGTCCGTCTCAACAGACGACTATTAGTCCACACCCCCTTGCAGTTCCTCCTTCGACTCTACCTCAGAGTTTGGAGCTGGAGTCTTTGGGAATGGTTTCTGCTATGGCTGAGGGACAGATACCCCCCCCCTTCTGCTCCCTCAGCCTCTACTCTTATCTCCTCTTTGAGACCTTCCTTAGAGGGATTCGGTGGTCGGGCTTCCCTGGTCTCCTCCGAGGGGGTGAGTGGCATCGGACCCTTGTCCGACCACACTCTTCCCCTTGGAGCCTCGGCCTTGGTGAGCTCGGCTCCAACATCGGCCTCGGAGCCTTCCTTTTCGGTGGGCCCTGGAGTTCCTGGTTCTTCGGAATGGGTTCTCTCGGACCTCCCTGGGAGGGGAGCCTTCAAGGTGATGAAGAGTGTGCTAGCCACTGGACTCAGCCAGCAGTCTGTTCCCTTAGCTCCTCTTTCTACGGTGCCTGTCGATATCTCTGCCATCTCTCTTGCTCCCGGACCCAGAGATCCTCCGCCTCAGGTTTCCCCACTGGGAAGAACCCCCTCTTCCGAGGATTCTCCTGATCAGTCAGGCGATCCTCCGCGCAAGAGGACCTGTAAGAGGAAACACGTAGACTCCCCCGAGTCTATCACTTCAGATACCGACTTAGATGAGTCGGAGGGATCCCCAAGATTCCCCCTCTGAGGATGTCTCCTTTTCAGACATCCTAGAACTCCTTAAACAGAGGGGAAACTGGCCCTCCAATAATCCCTCTGAGGATGAGTCGGTATACCTGGAGGCGTTTGGATCTCGGACCTCCACCTCCTGGGTGTCTCCACCTTTCGACCCCCTTATGCAGGTTATCACTCGAAAGGCTTGGGCTGCTCCTGACTCTGTAGAGCCAGTCCCTAGGAGGCCTTCTAAATTTATTACTGCCCCTTCGGACAAACAATTTCTCACGAAAGGTGTCCCTGCTGATGCCATGGTGGTGGCGGCTGCCACTAAGAAGGAACTTGCAGATCCTTCCGTACCTGTCCATCCTCCTAATAAGGACTCTAGGACCATGGATAGGTATGGTAAGCGGATGTTCTCTTCAGCGACCTTTGCTATGCGCCGCTGAACTATTATGTCACTTCACCAGACCGCAAAGGGATATCCTTAAGGAGCTAGCTGAAGTAGTACAGGATCCCACAGCTGCAGGGGCTCAAGAGAACATTGCTTCGCAGCTAGGAACCCTTAATTCTATTGTTAACTCCTCCATGCGACTGATATCATATGCAGCAGATGGAGCGAGTAGGGCCGCAGGTACAGGTGTGGCTCTTAGACACCAAGCCTGGATGCGGCTCTGTAATTTTGCAGATCCCTTTAAGGCGTCCTTCACAAACTCTCCCTTTGATGGGTCAGCTTTGTTTGGCCCTCAAGTGAAGGAAACATTGACCAGGTGTGAGCAGGACGGCAAGACTCTTTCTGCCGTAGGGGTCCGTTTTTCCACCCCTTCTAGACCTTACCCTAAAGGACAGAAGGGTGGCAAAATGTGGTTCCGCAAATCCCAAGGAGTCACGCCGGATTCACGTGGTCAATTTACCCCTAGAGGCAGAGGGGGTAACAATAACAGATGGTGCTCTAGAGGCAGAGGGGGTCCACAAAACCAGGGAAGCAGAGAGCCTCTCTCTGACAAACCCTTTCAGCATCCCTGAGATGTTGCCCGACTGTCCATCCTTGGAGGTAGTCGGGGGAAGACTATCGCTGTACCCAGAAGCCTGGCTTTCCCTAACTCAAGACAGATGGGTACAGTCGATCATATCCGAGGGTTACAAAATTCCTTTCGAGAAAAGTCCCTTTTCTCACTCAAATTCCCTTCCAGATGTACCACCCGGTCTAAGGGAAATTGCAGAGTTAGAAGTATTCAAACTTCTACAAAAAAGAGCCATTCAGCCAGTTACAACAGACCATTCAGAGCCCGGAATCTACTCAAGGTTCTTTTTGGTCCCCAAAAAGACGGGAGACTGGAGACCAATATTGGATCTCAGCAGACTCAACAAGTCTGTGAGAAAGACAAGATTCCGAATGGTCACACTTCAGTCAATTCTGCCCTTCTTACAGAAGGACAACTGGATGTGCTCAATAGATCTTCAGGATGCGTACTATCACATAAAAATTCACAGACGCTCCAGAAGGTTTCTCCGCTTTCGGCTGGGGTCCGGTCATTTCCAATTCAGAGCCCTGCCCTTTGGTCTCACTACAGCCCCCAGAGTGTTCACCAAATGTATGGCAGTGGTCACGGCTCACCTGAGACGCCAAGGATTCCAGGTGTTTCCGTATCTCGACGACTGGCTCCTTTCAGCCACCACCAGGCATCAGCTTCTTCAAGCCAGGGATTACACAATAAATCTTTGCACTTAATTGGGCATTTCGATCAACTACGGAAAATCCTCCTTGTTGCCCTGCCAGTCTATTACTTTCATAGGCGCAAACTTAAACACTGTTCGGATGTCAGCTACCCTCACAGACCAAAGAATCTCAGATATACAAGGTCACGTGAGAATCATTCTAGCCAGCAAGAAAGTACAAGCCAGAATGGTTCTAAAAGTGTTGGGCCTCATGGCTGCGGCCATTACCCTTCTTCCCCTGGCTCGCTTCTATATGCGCCTTCTTCAGTGGATGTTGTTCACTCAGTGGTCTTACCAACAACTTCTGATGCGTCACCAAATACTGGTGACACAGATTTGCAAGAATCATCTTTCTTGGTGGATTACTTCTCCCCAGATTCACCAAGGCAGACCCTTTGTACCCCCAACCCCGGTAGCCACTGTCACTACGGATGCCTCCCTGATCGGGTGGGGGGGGCATTATCAGGACAGGATGGTTCATGGGACGTGGCAACCGTTCGAATACCACCTGCACATAAATGTCCTAGAGATGAGTGCAGTGCTTTTAACATTGCAAGCCCTCAATGACTTTCTTCCCTTGGGGACAATTGCAGTCCACACAGACAACATGTCTGTAGTATGGTATATCAACAAACAGAGCGGAACCAAGTCCTACCCCTTGTGTCGAGAAGCGCTCAGACTTTGGCAATGGGCGATCTCCTCTCATTGGTTTCTGGTAGCAACGCATATCCCTGGGAAAACCAACATTTTAGCGGACAGATTGAGCAGAGCTATTCTCATGCCTCACGAGTGGTCTCTCAAACAATCTATAGTGGAGGAGATTTTTCTAGAATGGGGTCGCCCATGTTGCGATCTTTTTGCTACTCCCCAAAACAGCAAATGCCCAGACTTCTTCTCTCTCTTCCCACTGCCAGGCCATCCCCCCAGAGACGCTCTGACCCAGGATTGGCCCCAGGGACTTCTTTATGCCTTTCCTCCTTTTCCTCTGATCCCACAAGTAATCCAGAAAGCCACCGTTTTGAGAGCCAAAATGATTCTCATTGCCCCTTATTGGCCTCGACAAATTTGGTTTCCGTTCCTCCATCGTCACCTTTTGGTGCAGCCGTGGCATCTGGACCCAGTGCCAGATCTTCTGATTCACCAATCGGGTCAGCTGCACCGGTCGATCCCTTCTCTCAACCTCTCAGCATGGTTGCTCCACTTCCTTCCTTAGCCAGGCTTCCTATGATCTCTAATCCTGCTAGAGACATCATAGTAGCTTCCTTAAAATCCTCTACCAGGAAGATTTATACTAGCAAATGGAAACGTTTTTCTTATTGGGCAAAGGCCAAGAATATTGATCCCTTCACTGCTCCAGTACAAGCAGTTTTGGATTTCTTAGCGGAAATTTTTCACGCGGGCTCCTCTTCTTCCACGGTCAAAGTTCAGTTGGCCGCTATCTCGAACTTTCATGTCGGGTTCGCAGATCACAACATTATGTCCCACAGGCTTTGTAGAGCCTTCTTGAAAGGAATTTTTCTCCTGAAACCTCCAATCAGGAGTCGTCCTCCTCAATGGGACCTGAATTTAGTGCTGACATCCTTGATTCTTCCTCCCTTTGAGCCAGCTGTTTCATGTTCCCTGAAATTTCTTTCATGGAAAACTTTATTCCTGGTTGCTATTACATCGGCTAGGAGGGTGTCTGAACTTCAGGCTCTATCTGTTCGCCCCCCCTATTTAGTCTTCCACAAAGACAGAGTATCATTGAGAACTAATCCGACCTTTTTGCCTAAGGTCGCCTCAAAGACTAATTTGAATCAGGCTATTGATCTTCCTGTATTTTTCCCAAACTATTCAAACAGATCGGAACAAAAGATGGTGGAAAGGAAACTGCTCGTACGACAAGACAGTAAAAAAATGATGTTTAATAACCAAGATAATTCAATAACTGTTACAGGTTAAGCGCTTTCGACTGTTACCCAGTCTTCTTCAGAACAAAGTCCATAAAATCACAAGCTACTTATATATGCTGATAGCAATATAATAATTGAATAATTAATTGTAAAACCGCCAATTTTGTTAAAGTCACAACTACACAAAACAGCACAATGCCATGAATGCATATATAAACAAGAAACAATATTACAAAAAATAAGCTGATTCTGCAGTAATTTGATGTTAATCATAAAACACCCTAATATGATACCAGTCCTGATGTATTAAAATATTATAAGTATATTATATTTCTTGTTTAAATTCCATGTTCAGGATGAAAAATATAATAAATATAAAATTTGTCTGAGTAGTAATATAACCACTCTATTTATACTTCTATACATAAATAGTAAAAAATAGAAAATAGAAAATAATGATAATAATATCTTCTAAAATATAAACTCACAAATTTTTATTCCAAAGCTAAAAATGGTTTGATGCTAATATGCTCGTTGAGCCCAGGTGGTCTCGTAGCATCTGTAAAAATCTGCCATTTGCTCTCACAGAGAGACAATCTCATTTTCCAGTCCCCTCCAAAAGGGGCTGTCTCAACTTGATCTATGATAGAGAATAAGAACTTATGGTCATTCCCTTTCTCCAAGATGTGTCTATATAGTGCGTTTTTAGAATCCTGTTTACCTATTTTGTACATATGCTCATAGATCCGTCTATTTAACTGCCTCTCTGTTTTACCTATATAATGAGCATTACATAACGTGCATAATGCAAGATAGACTACCTGTTTCGATCTACAATTCCCTTTCCTACTAATGATAGTGGTGTGGCTTATGTCATTCAGTTTGATGGTGTTCTTCAAATTGATATAATGACATTGTTTACAATTGCCACATCTCACTGCCCCTTTATGATTTTCATCTACTAATTTGTAAGATGTGCCTCTTTCTAAAAGTTTCTTCATGTTGGGTGCAGTCTTGTAAACTATTCGGGGTTCCTTCCCCAAGGTCTCTTCCAAACCCATAACCATTAAAGTGCTCCAGAATCTTTCTAAAATCTCCTTGATGATGTAGGAATTTGGTGTGTACATAAGTATGCATGTCCTTCCATAAGAATCCAAATGTTTACCCCCAACCAGCTGGTCAGTAGGGAATTGACCCAGTAGTGGTTTGTAGATGTCACCCCATCTGTCTTGTACATATCTAATTGTCTCGTTAACCAGACTAACTGGATAATCTCTGCTCAAGAACATTCCCTTGATGATATTTAATTCTTTCTCCAAGATCACCTGGTTCGATGACATTCTTGCTGCCCGGATGGTTTGTCCTTTGATCACGTTCTTGAAAACATGGGGGGGGTGATTGCTGCTATAATGCACATAATCATTAGAAAAGGTGGGCTTCCTGTATATACTTGAAGTGAACCCGTCACTATCGTGGCTTAACCAAACATCCAAATATGAAATTCCTTTGTGATTGTATTGGTGTGTAAACTTTAAAAACTCTACCGTGCCATTTAAATATGTCATGAATTCCAATAATCTGTCCTCAGATGATTTCCACAAAATGAAGATGTCGTCCAGGTATCTCACATAAAGTCCTATATCAGAAAAAAACATGCTCTTGAATACATGTTCTTGTTCCCACTCGGCCATGACTAAGTTCGCAAATATGGGAGCACAAGCTGCTCCCATAGCTACTCCCTTGGTCTGCTTGAAATATTCTCCTTGGAAGGAGATAAAGTTGTAATCCAATACTAGCGACATCATATCACATATTAAACTGACTTTTTCCCATGTGAAATCTGAATATCGGGTGAGACTTCTCTCAAAATGTTCTAACCCTTCTGTTCTGGGGATACTGGAAAAAAGATCTATGACATCCACTGTTAAAAAAATTAATTCAGAATTCCAGTAATCTTTGGTAAGTGTACCTAGGAATTTCCAGGAATCTTTTATAATGTGCGGAATATTGTTGTATACACTCTTACACCATCCATCTATCAATTTCCCGATGTTATATGTTTTAGACCTAGAACCTGATACAATTGGTCTAAAAGGAGGCTTTTCAATAGATTTGTGTAGCTTGGGAATCCCAAACATCTTAGCTAAAACTGGATGGTCTACTTTCAAATAGGAATATATTTCGTTGGTTATCCTGTTATCAATGAGATATTCCTCAATGATAAGATCGATCCGCTTGTGACCGATGTTGACCTGATTTAGTGAGATGTTCTCATAATTCCCTGAGGTATGCAAGATATTATGGATTTCCTGATTATAAAGGTCAGTAGTGAAAATCACAGCACCCCCTCCCTTGTCGGGTTTCATAACCCTGATATCTCGATTCTTTATAATCTCCAGTAGGGTTTTCCTTTCCATATGTGTGAGGTTGTCATTGGGTTGTTCTCTTTGACTTCGTATTCTATTATATGACCAGTAGATGTCGTTACACACTAACTGTTCAAAATTTTGGACGTGTGGATTAGATGGTGGTATGAAGGTACTTTTTTTCTTCAAATCTGTACCTGTTGTACCTGTAGTCCCTGTTGCTCCTTCCTTTATTTTGTCAAAAGTTAACGCCAAATTTAACTTCCTACAATATTTCTTTACCTCTTTAATGGTGTCTATGATACCCCATTTTTTCATGGGGATGTATTTCATACCTTTCCCCAAAAGTTTAGCACAAGTGTGGTCAATCTCCATATTGGAATAGTTGTATACCTTAAAGCCTTCACTTGTAATGATCCTAGGCAATGTAGTGTTTCCTTGTTCGTTAAACAAATTAAAGTTCAAATCATTTTGGTCAATACCAGGGCAGTGAAACATGTTTGTCATGGTCAGTGGCTGTTCCGTAGTCAAGGTAGATCTATCAAAAGGGATGAAATCAACCTGTTTTATGTTTTGTGCCAATGCTTTTGAACCTTCCATGCTGGAAAATATCTTCCCCCCTGAAAATTTTCTTCCCTGTCTAGGTGTTTGGATTCCTTCCTTCTGTTATGTTGTTGTTTCCGGCCCTCTATCCCTCTATTACTAGGCCAGATGTAAGCCAAATTATTATTATATGCCTCAGTGTCTCGCTGCATTTTCCTGTTTTTTCTGCTGACTGTATTATGAACATTTTTATCAACTAAATTGAATTGCTTCAGGTACAAGTCCTTAAAACTTGCATAATCTAGGTGATTAATGATAGATTGGTTCATACGCTCTAACTCTTCCGATAATAAACTTAGTTTTTCATCTTGATATTTGATGAGTAACTTCATAAATTCAAAACCACATCTGTCAAACAAACCATTAAAATCATTCATAACCCCTGTAGAATAACTTATTCCCAAAGGTAGTTTAAAAAACCGAAGGCCTTTTGGTACCATATTCAACTTCAAACAATTGGATAAATAACTACTATCAACTTTGATGTTTTTAAAAATGGTTAGTTTCTTGCCGTAATCTAATATATACTCCTTTAAAGAAAAATGGCTACTTCCCATAGTAAATTCATGATCCTTCAATTGATTATTACAGGCAAAATAATCTCTGTTGTCACTTACAAATTGTCAGTTACAAATTGTCAGCAGAAAAAACAGGAAAATGCAGCGAGACACTGAGGCATATAATAATAATTTGGCTTACATCTGGCCTAGTAATAGAGGGATAGAGGGCCGGAAGCAACAACATAACAGAAGGAAGGAATCCAAACACCTAGACAGGGAAGAAAATTTTCAGGGGGGAAGATATTTTCCAGCATGGAAGGTTCAAAAGCATTGGCACAAAACATAAAACAGGATGATTCCATCCCTTTTGATAGATCTTCCTTGACTACGGAACAGCCACTGACCATGACAAACATGTTTCATTGCCCCGGTATTGACCAAAATGATTTGAACTTTAATTTGTTCAATGAACAAGGAAACACTACATTGCCTAGGATCATTACAAGTGAAGGCTTTAAGGTATACAACTATTCCAATATGGAGATTGACCACACTTGTGCTAAACTTTTGGGGAAAGGTATGAAATACATCCCCATGAAAAAATGGGGTATCATAGACACCATTAAAGAGGTAAAGAAATATTGTAGGAAGTTAAATTTGGCGTTAACTTTTGACAAAACAAAGGAAGGAGCAACAGGGACTACAGGTACAACAGGTACAGATTTGAAGAAAAAAAGTACCTTCATACCACCATCTAATCCACACATCCAAAATTTTGAACAGTTAGTGTGTAACGACATCTACTGGTCATATAATAGAATACGAAGTCAAAGAGAACAACCCAATGACAACCTCACACATATGGAAAGGAAAACCCTACTGGAGATTATAAAGAATCGAGATATCAGGGTTATGAAACCCGACAAGGGAGGGGGTGCTGTGATTTTCACTACTGACCTTTATAATCAGGAAATCCATAATATCTTGCATACCTCAGGGAATTATGAGAACATCTCACTAAATCAGGTCAACATCGGTCACAAGCGGATCGATCTTATCATTGAGGAATATCTCATTGATAACAGGATAACCAACGAAATATATTCCTATTTGAAAGTAGACCATCCAGTTTTAGCTAAGATGTTTGGGATTCCCAAGCTACACAAATCTATTGAAAAGCCTCCTTTAGACCAATTGTATCAGGTTCTAGGTCTAAAACATATAACATCGGGAAATTGATAGATGGATGGTGTAAGAGTGTATACAACAATATTCCGCACATTATAAAAGATTCCTGGAAATTCCTAGGTACACTTACCAAAGATTACTGGAATTCTGAATTAATTTTTTTAACAGTGGATGTCATAGATCTTTTTTCCAGTATCCCCAGAACAGAAGGGTTAGAACATTTTGAGAGAAGTCTCACCCGATATTCAGATTTCACATGGGAAAAAGTCAGTTTAATATGTGATATGATGTCGCTAGTATTGGATTACAACTTTATCTCCTTCCAAGGAGAATATTTCAAGCAGACCAAGGGAGTAGCTATGGGAGCAGCTTGTGCTCCCATATTTGCGAACTTAGTCATGGCCGAGTGGGAACAAGAACATGTATTCAAGAGCATGTTTTTTTCTGATATAGGACTTTACGTGAGATACCTGGACGACATCTTTATTTTGTGGAAATCATCTGAGGACAGATTATTGGAATTCATGACATATTTAAATGGCACGGTAGAGTTTTTAAAGTTTACACACCAATACAATCACAAAGGAATTTCATTTTTGGACGTTTGGTTAAGCCACGATAGTGACGGGTTCACTTCAAGTATATACAGGAAGCCCACCTTTTCTAATGATTATGTGCATTATAGCAGCAATCACCCCCCCCCATGTTTTCAAGAACGTGATTAAAGGACAAACCATCCGGGCAGCAAGAATGTCATCGAACCTGGTGATCTTGGAGAAAGAATTAAACATCATCAAGGGAATGTTCTTGAGCAGAGATTATCCAGTTAGTCTGGTTAACGAGACAATTAGATATGTACAAGACAGATGGGGTGACATCTACAAACCACTACTGGGTCAATTCCCTACTGACCAGCGGGTTGGGGGTAAACATTTGGATTCTTATGGAAGGACATGCATACTCATGTACACACCAAATTCCTACATCATCAAGGAGATTTTAGAAAGATTCTGGAACACTTTGATGGTTATGGGTTTGAAGAGACCTTGGGAAGGAACCCCGAATAGTTTACAAGACTGCACCCAACATGAAGAAACTTTTAGAAAGAGGCACATCTTACAAATTAGTAGATGAAAATCATAAAGGGGCAGTGAGATGTAATTGTAAACAATGTCATTATATCAATTTGAAGAACACCATCAAACTGAATGACATAAGCCACACCACTATCATTAGTAGGAAAGGGAATTGTAGATCGAAACAGGTAGTCTATCTTGCATTATGCATGTTATGTAATGCTCATTATATAGGTAAAACAGAGAGGCAGTTAAATAGACGGATCTATGAGCATATGTACAAAATAGGTAAACAGGATTCTAAAAACGCACTATATAGACACATCTTGGAGAAAGGGAATGACCATAAGTTCTTATTCTCTATCATAGATCAAGTTGAGACAGCCCCTTTTGGAGGGGACTGGAAAATGAGATTGTCTCTCTGTGAGAGCAAATGGCAGATTTTTACAGATGCTACGAGACCACCTGGGCTCAACGAGCATATCAGCATCAAACCATTTTTAGCTTTGGAATAAAATTTTGTGAGTTTTTAGTTTAGATGATATTATTATTATTATTTTTTATATTTTTTACTAATTATGTATAGAAGTATAAATAGAGTGGTTACATTACTACTCAGACAAATTTTATATTTATTATATTTTTCATCCTGAACATGGAATTTAAATAAGAAATATAATATACTTATAATATTTTAATACATCAGGACTGGTATCATATTAGGGTGTTTTATGATTAACATCAAATTACTGCAGAATCAGCTTATTTTTTGTAATATTGTTTCTTGTTTATATATGCATTCATGGCATTGTGCTGTTTTGTGTAGTTGTGACTTTAACAAAATTGGCGGTTTTTACAATTAATTATTCAATTATTATATTGCTATCAGCATATATAAGTAGCTTGTGATTTTATGGACTTTGTTCTGAAGAAGACTGGGTAACAGTCGAAAGCGCTTAACCTGTAACAGTTATTGAATTATCTTGGTTATTAAACATCATTTTTTTACTGTCTTGTCGTACGAGCAGTTTCCTTTCCACCATCCATTGTTCCTGAGTTGTTGCTGCTGTTTTTATTGCAGATCGGAACAAAAATTACATTATCTTGATGTCCACCACCAACTTAGATATTATTTGGACAGAACAAAACAACTCAGGAAATCCGATCAACTTTTTGTTTCTTATGCTGATAACAAGAAAGGCCTTCCTGTCTCAAAAGTGACCTTGTCTAGATGGCTTTCTTCTGTCATCTCTGAAATTTATCAGCTCAGGGGAAAACAGCTGTGCTCAAAACCTAAAGCACATTCAACCAGAAGCTTAGCCACTTCCACAGCTTTTCAAGCTAGACTTCCATTAGACACTATTTGTGCAGCAGCCACTTGGGCCACTCCTCATACATTTGTTTCCCATTACAAATTGGATTTGGCCTCCAGGGACAGAGCCAGTTTCGGCTCTACAGTTCTCAAGAGTCTGTTCCATTGAGCCACCCAGGATAGAGGTGCTAGGGACGCGGTCCCATCAAGCAAGAATGAAGGCGAGATTGACAACTTAACATTGAGAAGTTATGTACCTACTATAACGTTCCATGTTAGTTGTCTTCTCTTGCCTTCTTTCTTGCGACCCTCCCTCCTTTCCCCAGGCCTGGACAGACCTTTCTCTCTACTAGGAAGAATGCTTCTGAAGACCATACAGTGCTGGTCCTTCTACCATCCTTCAGGTTTTTTCTCTCCTTCTTCTTCCTTGTGAAGTTATTATGCTAGGTGCTATTGCCTATTGTCATCAAACAAGATCTGGGTACTTACTGCCTTGCATCATGGGATATGGGGCTGCCTCGAGCTGGTAAAAGTGACTCTCGAGCTTAGCAAGTGCCGAGTCGGAGCCGAGGATCGTCTCCGAACCCATCAAGCAAGAAAGAAGGCGAGAGAAGACAACTAACATGGAACGTTATGGTAGGTACATAACTTCTCATTATGTAAGATTGTTTATTTTCATTTGATGATGTTCTTCATGTTTCACTGTTGCAGTCATCAAATTTGGTTATCTGCCTTCAGGTAGCCATCAGCCGGCCTGAATACCAGAGTCTTGGTATTTCTGTGTCAGATGCTGTCACTCTTCCATGGCGTTAGGTCGTCAGGGGTATAAAACATGCAGCCGATGCCATTACATCAGTCTTTCTTGCCGTGTGGTGCCTGAAGCAGAAGCAGTTCACAAGTGCTGGTCGGCCGACTCCTGAAATTTTCGTTTTTCGAGTTTCAGACCTGAAGTCTTCTAAGAGATAAGTACCCCATTGGGGATCCTTTTTTCTTGCTCTAACCAATGTTAGAAAAAATGAATAATTGTCTTTACTGTGGAAAGCAAATACCTCACAGAGATTTTCATTCTTACTCATCACCTGTTTAGGCCCAGACCACAACGTCCCTCACTGTCAGTTTTCTATCTTGTTCAACGCCCAAACTATTCATCGGGCAATTTTTGTAGCTAAATTCTTTTGCTCTCGATCTCCATAATCCAAAATGGCTTTGATAAGCCATCCGACTATCGATGTTCCAAAAAAAGTAAGGATAAAGACAGAGACAGACTGCCTAGGTCCAAGGCTGCCAACGACGCTAATGTTAAGCTATTCACCAGTCCGCCGGTACTCAGTGAGGTGCTTTTGCAGCCCCTGATACCCGCTTCTACAGATTCGCAGGCCTCTACTGAGACCCTTTCGGAGTCTGGTATGCTGTGAGAAGCTTCTTCGACTATGGAACCTGCGGATGTCTCTACCTTGGATGGGTGCGGAGCCGCTGTGCAGGCACCGGCTTCTGAGGGTGTATTTAGGCCTTCCGATTTTCATATTAAACTGATGACTTCATTTCAGTATCAAGGCTATTCAACCTCTCACAGCAGAACAAAGGGGACAAGGCCTTTATTCCAGACTGTTTCTGGTTCCCAGGAAAGAAAACTCCTGGTTTCCTAGCTTTGGTTTCAAACCAAAAATACTGAATTTCTCAGGCCTAAAGTTCACACTGTGCCTAGGAAACCGATGACCAAAGCGCAATCTAAGGCCCACGTGCCACAAAAACAAATGCTTAGAATGGCTGAGGACCTCATTACTTTAATTAGGGGAAGTCAGCCTTCCCCCTAAAAAGACCCAGAACTGATTTTCTTTCTGATTCTTCTGATCAGGAATCTGATAACTCTGATCCTTCTGATTACCAGGACATACCTTTATCTACCTATGAGGATTCTGATGCAGAGGATTCCATTCCCTCTGCTTCCCCTCCAGAAGATTTTTCCTTTGGTGAAACCCTGCACACCCTTAGAGAGCATTTCCGCTGGGAGAGCCAGGACTACTCCCAGTCCAAAAAGAGACTCAGGGAATTTTTAAGCTTGCCTCAGCACAGGCCTCTAACTGTACCTCCTGTTCTGGAAATTGTAGATGATGTCTTCTTGGAGTCCAGCCTTACACCTGATACCTTACCTCCAGCTCCCAGGAAACCTGACAGGTACTATAGAGTGCCTGGCTCCCACAAATTCCTTTTTAAGAATCCTACTGCAGATCCAGAGACCATTTCCCAGGGACCTAAAAGCATCAAGGCTACAACTGTCAAAAATCCTACCCCTTTGGACAGGGATTCTAGGGCTTTAGACAGATGAGTTAAAAAGGTGTACACCTCTGCTACTCTTGCCATTAGGGCTTTAAATTGTCAGTTTCATATGTTCAAGTATCAGCAGCATATTATGGGGCTAATTAAACAAAAAATGTTGTTGATTCCTGACTGTGCAGAACACAAAGATTTACAAAACTTAATGGATTCTGCTAACCAAGTTGGTAAACATACTTTGCAATGTGGGTTTGATGTCTTAGAAGCATCTTGCAGGGCTTCTGTCACTGGATCTGTTCTTAGAAGGCATGCATGGCTTAAGGAACAGAACTTGCCAGATCATGTCAAAGTAAAATTACTAGATGCACCATTAAATCAAGAGTGTCTATTTGGCAATAAAGCAGAAGAAGTCCTCAAAAGAATGGAGGAGAAAGCTAAATCTATGCAAACTGCTAAAGATTCCTTACAAGTACAGCCACCTGGATTCAGTAGGCATTGGTCTTCAAAAAAATGGTCTTTTCCAGTTCCTTCTAGGCCTTCTCAGTCCAAGCCCAGGGGCAGCAGACCACCAAGACTTCAGTCTCAGGTTATGCACAGATCTAAGCAATGGAGTGCTCCCCCATCCAAAACAGGGAGTAGTAAGCCACCATCATGTGGTAAAATTGCACAGTGACTTATCTTTAACTCCTCCGAGCCCTGCCCAAGTACTTGCACCATTAGGAGGGAAACTTGCCCTGCATGCCAAAAACTGGGTCTTAAACATTGTTTCCCAGGGATACAGATTCCAGTTCCACTCCCTCCCAACCATAAGCGGATGGCCAGACCTTCCCCCAAACAGTGGGAAGAGGCCCAAAAGCAAGTACTTTCTCTTCTCAGTATCAAGGCTTTTCAACCTGTCCCAGCAGAACAAAGGGGGCAAGGCTTTTATTCCAGACTGTTTCTGGTCCCCAGGAAAGAAAACTCCTGGCATCTAATACTGGATCTGCCTATTCTCAACACCTTTTTGGTGGTTCCAAAATTCAAAATGCTGACTCTCCAACAGTTGCTTCCTGTGCTAGCCAAGGACACCTGGCTATCAACCCTAGACTTAAAAGAAGCTTATCTGCACATCCCTATAAGGGAATGTTGCAGGAAATACCTTTGCTTCAGAGCAGGCTGTATGCACTATCAGTTTTCTGCAGTTCCCTTTGGCTTATCTGCTGCACCCAGGGTATTTACAAAGTGCCTAGCTCCAGCCATTGCATATTGCAGGCAGAGAAGAATTCAAATGTACTCATACTTGGACGATTGCCTGATTCAGGCAGACAGTCGGGAATTGCTACTTCAGCACCTGGCATTTGTAAAGAGACTTCTAACTTCATTGGGGTACACCATCAATGTAAAGAAATCATAGCTGGTACTCAGCCAACATATTGTATTCCTGGGAGCAAGCTTGAACACAACTTCCCAGATGGCATTCCTCACTCCAGAGAAACAAATTTATTTGACAAACTACATCAATCTACTGGCCACTAAAACCTGGCTATCTGCAAGAAAAACACTGCAAGCCCTAGGGTTCATGGCCTCTTCCATTCTACTAATTCCATATACAAAACTGCATATGATGAAACTTCAATGGTACCTAAAAGACTCTGGTGTCAACATTCTCAGGACCTGGAAACAATGACTCCTATCATTCCTTGCCTAAGGACAGAGTTCCTTTGGTGGACAGAGGCCTGCAACCACAACAAAGGATTCCCTTTCACTCTACCCCCTGCCGCCCAAACCCTAACAAGAGATGCATCAGACTATGGGTGGGGGGCTCACATGGCAGGGCAGTGCATTCAGGGCAAATGGAACCCCACGCAAATGCACCTGCATATCAACCAAAAAGAAATGTAAGCTGTACAGAATGCTCTGACAGCCTTCAAAGGCCTTATTCTTCCAGGACAACTATTGGTAAAGACAGACAGGACCACAATTATGTGGTAAATAAACAAGCAGGGGGGAACACATTCCTACCCACTCTGCAGACTAGCCATGGCTCTGTGGAACACAGCCTTGAGCAACCAAGTGCACCTACAAGCTCAATTCCTGCTAAGCAAACTAAATTCACTGGCAGACAACTTAAGCAGAAATCTCATGGCCTCACACAAGTGGAAACTGGGACCCACAATATTCAAGCTTTTGAGGAGCAGGTGGGGGACACCAGAGGTGGACCTTTTTGCTTCCCCTGAAAACTATCAATTGAACAAATATTGCACAAGAACTCCCCACAGCTAAGTTTGGAAAGTGGATGCCCTGTTCTTCACCTGGGAAAGCCTCTCAGTCTCTGCCTTTCCCCCTCTGCCCCTCCTCTCGAGGGTTGTACTAAAAATCAAACAGGACAAGCCAAGGACAATCCTGCTTGCACCAGACTGGCCACGCCAGCACTGGTACCCTCTTTTGTGCAGTCTGACAGTGCTACAACCATGGCACCTGCCTCAGACTCCTTCCCTGCTGTCCCAGTGGGCAGCCAGATTCTGCACCCTCAGCTACAAACCCTGAACCTTGCAGCCTAGCTAATCCCCTGAACTCATCAATAGCAACCCTCAGTAAGCAGGTGCTGGATATCATTCTTGAGGCAAGGAGGCCTAGTACTAGGAAATCCTATTCGGAAAAGTGGAAAAGATACTGTTCCTGGAGCCAGTCTCAGGGAATGGACACAACTGTGCCCAGCTTACCTCATATACTAGATTACTTAACATAAATGCTCCACAAAGGCCTATCCTTTTCTTCAATTAAGATTTATGCCTCTGCCATCTCAGCTCATTTTAATATTCAGCCACCCTTCTTCTGTCACCCTCTGGTAAAACAGTTCTTGAGAGGAGCCAAACATTTAAGACCCCCCAGGAGAGCTCCCACTCCAGCCTGGGACCTTAACTTTGTATTGGAAAAGCTTGCACTTCTGCCCTTTGAACTTGCTGCGACAGCAGAGTTGAAATTCCTCTCATGGAAAACAGCTTTACTTCTAGCCATCACTTCAGCAAGAAGAGTGCCTGAATTGCAGGCCATTACGGCAGTGGAACCCTTCATTATCTTCCATGCGGACAGGGTTTCCCTTAGGACTAACCCATCTTTTTTTCCCTAATCCTTGGAATAAAGGGGAAAGGATCCTGCATTCCCTGGATATGCACAGGCAGCTTAAGTTCTATCTGGACAGGACTAAGGCTCTCAGAAAATCTGACCAGCTGCTAATCAGCTTTGCTGCAGGGGCAAAGGGCAAGGCCATTTCAAAGCATACAATTTCTAAATGGATAGCACACTGCATCCATTTTTGCTACAAGCACCATGGGAAACCTACCCACAATGGATCAAACCTCATTCCACTAGGGCTACATCTACCTCTACAGCATTTCTCAGGGGAGTCCCTACCAGGGACATCCTGGAAGCTGCAACCTGGAGCTCTGTACACACTTTCACCAAGCACTACCACTTGCCTATATTTTCTAAATCCAGAGTTGGATTTGTCACAGCAGTCTTTACAGGGCCTGATTGCCAGCCCTAATGCTTCTTAACTACCTCCACCCTTCCTTAGCTTTTGGAATCAACCCAAATGTGATGACTGCAACAGTGAAACATGAAGAACATAGTACAGTTGTGTACACTTACCATAAATGTAGATGTTGGAGTGTATTCACTGGTGCAGTCCTGGTTACCCTCCCTCCAGCCCCCTGACTTCTCTTTGCTTCTACCTCTCCTATTTTGGTTTGGCATATTTTATATCATGTGTATTTGCTTTTTGCTGGGGGTGTTCCATACCATATAATTGCTTCCTATTTTGGGGGCACCTGACATCTGGGGTAAGAAAAACTGATGCAATGGCTGCATGTTTTATACCCCTGACGACCTGACGTCATGGAAGAGTGACAGCATCCGATGCAGAAATCCCAAGACTCTGGTATTCAGGCTGGCTGAGGGGTACCTGCAGGCAGATAACCCAAATGTGTTGACTGCAACAGTGAATACACTCGAACATCTACATTTATGGTAAGTGTGCACAACTGTACTTTCTTACAGATATATAAAATAGTCATCAGTGACCATCTTAATAGGTTTATAGATTCATAGGTGTATGCTAATGACCACTAGAGCCCTTAAAAGTTGTGCAACCCACATGTGACCCACAAATTTGATTTTTATTTGATTTATAGGAGGTCATTTACTGACTGCCTCTGTCCATCAGAGACATAGGAGCCAGACCAGGGGTGAATTTCCCATTACTCATCCATTGTTCAATGTTGCTGTTAAATAGGGATAGGGAGGAACTCTATTTCACATGGACAGAGAGCCTGTTACAGAGAATGGGAATGCTCTGAGAAACATATCTGTCTCTCCAACATGTCATATTTATGTTTAAGATTTTGTGGCTCCTGCACTATGCCCTATTAATATTGCAACACTCATTTTGGTACAGTGAGAGTGACCTCTGCAGTTTCTTTTAACTACATGCCAAAAATTAAATCCTTTTGGCTGCTTGATGAGAGCTACTCCTGGAATGGGTAGTGTGATGATGTGAGGTATTGCCAGCTATGCCAGGAGAATTAGGACAGCAGATGTATAACATATGCCAGCACAGCTAGCTGGAATTTTGTAAAAAATGGTATGTCATTTGTACATCAAACTGATTTGTACATATGCTTGTGTTGAAAAATATATTTGTAAAGCTGCTTGTGTTAATAAAGTACCAACAGTGTGCCGTGCTGGACAGGAAAAGAAATATAGATGTATTATTGTGACTGTTTAAGTGTATATGTTTTAACAGAGGATACTGGAAGAGAAGGGGTTAATCTCAATCCCCCTAACTTTGGAAATGTTTTGAAATTAAACTATTGGGCCTAGGCCATAAAGATGTTCCCCGGGATTCATGAAGCTTGGCGCAAGGACGGCGGTAGGCTTGCGCCGACAGTGCGGCATGAAGATGGCACAGTAGCGCCAAATGCATATTAATGAAGGCGTGCTGCCGCCACAGCCACATGCACAGGAAAGGAGTGCGAGTGCATAGGGCGTGTCGAAGTGCTGCACGGAGGCATGGAAATGCCAGCTGTTGACGTGCAAACTAAAATGCTTGCATATAACAAGTTGCAAGATAGTAATCACATCTGTCAGTGTCCGTGGATACTGAAACGTATGCAAAGCATGCAAGAAAGTTCCTGCTAACACAAAATGAAGAAGCAAAGACAAATGCACAGTAGGAAATAACTGATCCCTATCCCGCAAACAAATGACATGGAAGACCATGTGGCCGTAGTCCAATGCAGTGTAGATAGCTATACCAAGTGGAAGTGAAACGCATCATATGTTAGCGAGCCACGAGTAGGTATGTCCAGCCCAATGGTGAGGGTCACCAGCTGACCCATAATGTGAGGGAGGGTACACAGCTGGGCAGATGTGTCCATAACAAAATACATGATAAATGTACATATCTAGCGACCGTATGTCCGAATCATATCCCACAAGGCATGTAATAGTCACATACAAAAGGTATTTCACATACCCAACGTGATAGGAAATAGAATAAGCATGTAAACGAAACAGAAGGAGCATATAAACAGCTACAATAATAAGGAAACATGTAGGCTGAAAGGAACAGTATTATCTGTACCGTCGACTGTGGGGACGTGTTGTCCAGTACAGTCGGATATGTGTACGGAATCTATCCCATCCTGGACATAGGAAAAGATGGCATCCTACCAATTAGTAGAACAGTCTGCCAAAATCCCGAAATCAGCGGTACAAGCTGAACCTGTCAGGATGTGTCACAGTTTAACGGGTAGTACCCAGGTATACCAACCATGTAATGAAAGTTAAGTATGGGCGTGTACTTATGTGCGTGAGGTATAGCATGTGGAAAGCAAACATGGCAGGGTAGTCCACACAATCATACAGGTACTCGACACATGTAGGGTATTCAATGTGTTACTCTGGCCATGTCATGGGCCAACAACCAAAGCATTGATGTATGGGGTGTGAGGAATCTGTGTATGTGGGGGGATGGGTTATGGTACAATCCTCCAAGGCGATACTGTGTCATATGCAGAATAGGTGAACCGGAGGTGCATGAGGGAGCAGCGGGTGAAGCTGAAAGAAACACAAACACATGTATAAACAGCTGCAATACAACCAGACAGGCCATACTGTAGAACACAATCCCACAAACATATGAATATTGAAATGTGCGATACAAATGTATAGACATGTCACCGGCACATACCCACAGATTGGTCCTGATGGAACTGGCCATAACAAATGCAACACACCTGGATGCATAATGGACTACCCAGCATCCCCTCCACATCACACAACCCGCTGCCTTACCTGAACGTCCACCAAATCTAGTCCTACTTGGCCTACTGGTTTGGTGCAGCCACAGCTACACATAGTGATCACTACGCATATGTAGTAGGTACTGTCACCCTAGGCAGTTGCAGGATTGCACACTATGTATCCCTTGCATTTAAAACCCCCTGCACATTTTTGTAAAGCCAATAAGATGTTCGGTATTCGTCTTGTTTTGGACCGGTCCAATTTTTGTGATATCCCTCGGGATACGTAACCTGTGTAAACATTAGAATGGAAGACACGAAGTCCAGTCCTGTAGATATCTGGACACAAGTTGGAATGTGCATTAGAGGTGCATGACACTGTCCAGCCCTAAATGGTCATGCATAACCTACTACCCAGGATCAAACACCTGCCCTTGACGCATGTGTCCCGACACAAATAAGCGGGAGACTATATTGCACACATCTGCATAGTGGCACATGGTATAAGGGTGGTGAAGGCACTGACATAAACAGGATACCCCTGATCCACTGTGTGAGGGACAATTAATGTGTGTGTAGGTGTGACCTGACCAACAATGGTACAATGCCAAATGTATTGTGACCGTATGGAATAACTATGCACCATACTGCATGTAACAGTTGCCGAAAGTGGTCATGTCAGGATAGAATTAAACGTAATTCGTACAAGAAACAGGTAAACAACAAAAGTGCCAAAGGTATAAGGCTTACAACTAGGAAACAAATGACTGTTCTAAACCTGCAGTGACCGTGGCTATGTGTTGGGCCAAACAATCTGGTAACTGCAGTAGGGTTCTCATCTGTCCTGCTTTGCGAGGGATAGTCCATCGTTGGACAGTTGGGACCTGACAAAAGACATTGCAAATGGCAAATGTCCTGGGATTGTAGGACATAATCATGTCTCATATGTTATGTAATAATAGCAGAAAATAATTATTGCAGTATCTGCAATACTTAAATGTTAGAAGAAACAGAATAAGCAAATAAACTGCTACAACAATGGGCTTTAATGTAGGCAAATAAGTAAAGTTCTATCCGTTGTACTGACCATGGGTATGTGTCAGCTTGTAAAGCTGGTGTGTTCCGAAAATGTCCCATCTTGGCCATTTGAAAAGGTGCAACCCTAGTCACCAGAATACAGCACACCCGTACATATGACAATGTCAACGATACCAGTGGTCAGAGCATTCACACAATAACTGGCCAAACCCTTAAAAACTCAGTGCCCTTTGGGGGAAAGGTGTTGAATGAGAATGACTATTTACAACAATGAAGAGTACTAGATGCATTTAACTGCAGACAATTAGTAGTATTACGAATCTGTCAACATGTTCCAAGTTAATAGTACTAATATGGTAGAAGTGTCTGTGATTGTCCCTGAGTTGTCATAGCCTTATCCCTGTCACTGTAGACACGAGTCCCTGAGTATCAGAGAGGTCCGTACACAGAAGTAGACCAACCAGCTGTCCCAGCTGTTGACAAGACTATTGCATACCTGTAGTGATTTCATAACAGATGTCCAGAATAATATTCATTGTATGTATAAATGAATGAAATAGTCAAATAGCCAACCAGCTGTCCCAGCTGTTGACAAGACTATTGCATACCTGTAGTGATTTCATAACAGATGTCCAGAATAATATTCATTGTATGTATAAATGAATGAAATAGTCAAATGGGAAGGGAACCCCCCCCCCCAACCTGCATTATGGAGTGGAACCACTCCCCACCCTAAATTTATATAGCGCCAACCCAATAATGTGGTCAGAGGTGCCCAAATACCTGCGTCTGTAAACACAGGTAGAGTGTTAAACTCTGGGCTAACTCTGTCCATGTGCTACGTCTGATCTTTGAACAGCGCCAGGGCAGTGCTAGTCACCAGTCGGCCGAGCCTAAACCTGGACCAGCACATGAAAACCCTGACAATCAAACATGCGTATGTGCAAGGACTATAAGCATAGGGGTTATGAATATCCTTGGAGTGAGTAGACTCGCAGCACGGGTCCAGAGCAGTAGGAAACCGGGAATGTCCTAATTGTAGTACTGCGGTTTTCCCAGCAGGAGAATGGATGCCTGCTGTGTAAGGGAAGCGGTGAGGCATATGTCAGAGTAGCTATGAACCATGGGTATACATATAAATGAGCCAGAACACCAATAGTGTAGTGTTTACAGCATCCGCCCAATGTAAAGGCATTCCCGGTGCAAGTACGACTATAGCACATATTAATTGTGTAATGAATGCCTCTGTGCTGTAAAGCCAACAGTTATACATAAGGCACATGTAATCCTAAAGACGTGCCTGTAAACATATGTAACTCAGAATAAGTAGATGTAAGTGGGCCTGCACGGGTGTACGCAGCTATTAGCATAGCAAATGTATGTTGTCTTCTACAGTTGTAACTTTTATATATATATATATATATATATATATATATATATATATATATATATAATATAGTTAGATAGATGTGTGTATAGAGAAATATCCACAGACATAACAGAAATATGCAATTATATAGCTACATATATATATATATATATATATATATATATATATATATAGATATAGATATATATAGATATATAGATATAGATATGTTAGGAACGCTGAAAGACGAAAGCAAACCTAAGGGTTTTGAAGGGAATCCAGAGCAAGTTAGGAATTATGAAGTGCTCGCAGCGTATGTCACATAAAGTTGCACAAGTGTGGGTAGAGCACCGCTCTCCACACCAGAGGCAGGGCTATACCAGTGGCCATAACATCGTTGAAGTGCTACATCAACATTGTAAACAGACGGAATGTAGGGCATGTTGCGACCACCTACACTTGTAACCCGCAAATCGTTCGTAATCCTTAACACCAGGAAAGGCACGTATGTGCAAATATGAATGGATGGTGAGCCTGTGAATACACGAGGTGGTACAAAATGTGTGTAGGGCCCCAACGCTCATGAAAGGGCAATGTGTAAAGGTGTGTCATGGCTGCGATATCAGGTGTATAATGTCTGTTATGTGGGGAAACTCAACATGGGTGTGCAAGAGAAACCATGGATATGCGAGTATGGACACAGGAGTGATAGGGTATGTTGCGCCGGGTGCAATGGACCGGCCAGTGGAGGTCAGCTAGTACTAGGGTTACCACCTTTTCAAATGCTCAAAGTGGGACATTTTCTGTAGAGATGTCAGATTTGCAGGACAAAACATACCCATGACCAGTACAAAGGATAGAATTTCACCTTTTTGCCAAAATAAAAGCTTATTCGTGTAGCATTTGAGTTGCTTATGCTATTTCATATAACATTTAGGTGTTTCAGATAAAAAAATAACTGTTTTATGAAACTATGAAAGAAAACATAGGAAATATTTCCGTACAAAAATCTCAGGACATCTGCCATTTTTTCAGTTTTTTCACAGGACACAACTGCCCAAAGAGGGACTGTCCCTCACAAAGTGGGACAGGTGGTAACCCTAGGTAGTAGTTGCGATTCCCAGATAGAGCGTCGTTTGCGTGGAGACATGCGTGAATGGGAGTATCATTGTCGGACATTGTGCATCAGGTCTGTCAGCCCGGCACATAAAACCTATACGTCACCCATGAGCGGAACGGAGTTCTGCTGTTACAACCCCAAACCGGGAAAAGCAGAAAGACACAACTACATGAAGACAACAGTTTGTCGACGTACAGTCACAGTAACACAAACACACATCCTATCAACAGTAATAATATGAATGTGTACAGAAACAAACACAGTAGCAGGAATAATAGGCTGTGCATACGAGGAATAGGTCAAATGACACTATCACAACCCAGTTAGCAGCAGCACCCCAGACATGAAAAACCTGCGACATCTGTCCTCTGCATAACGTGCAATATACTGAGCACAAGTTCACTGGAGTGAAGTGTCGGTGTCAGAATGACTAAGGCAATAGTATGCTGTTGAAGCAGGGATAAAACCAATACGCATGTGTAAGTGTCCATGTCCGGGAAATGTATAGGTTAACGGACACACATGTATATATAGATAAAAACGTATATATACACATAGTTATAATAATTTACATACACATATATATCCATATGGATATATATATATATATATATATATATATATATATATACGCACATAAGGATATACTACGGATATATATAGATAGATATATATATACACAAACAACAGGTAGTGATATATAAACATACACACAAAACAAACTATATGTCAGTGTAGATATACACATTCACATAAATAAGTTACTTCACAGCAATTAGGGGTAACATATTTATAGCCCGGGCATTTGTGACTGGGAGGTCCAATAAAGAAACGTTGTACCCCCCCACATCGCCCAGCTAGGCCGGACAGACATACAGACAGGCAATACAGATCAATACACTGCCGCTGTCCAAAACACCGGTAGGAAAGGACCAGTGGAAGAGTTCTGCAAGGTCTGCACTTTAAACATGGATAACGGTGTCCCTTGCGGGACCCCAAAAAGTCAGGTATGAAAGAATCTGCCGACACTAATACGAGCAGGATGTAGGTGTACATGGAACAGTAGGTTTTGCAAGTGTAATAATACATGGGTTGACAAAACATACGACATGTGTCCCGAGATGGGGAGAGTGGGCAATGTGTAGGGGTGTGCTCATACCCCAGCTGCACTCACAGTAAGTATTTGTCATGACTGCTGTAGAGGGGTGCCAGGTAGGTGGACCATGGGTATGCATTAATGGGCTTAAGTGTGCAGGTGCTGGTTGGCAGAGATGTAGTAGGCCCGCCCAGTGGAAGTCATTAATATTCCTATGTGGGTATAGCATATGCCTACACCTCCCAAACCTGAAGAGCCCATCTACCGGATAGTTTGTAAACCATCGGGGAATACATAGAGACCTACACATTGCCGTGTACCCGAGTAGCATGGACGTCCATAGTTATGTATCAGAATGTAACAAAGTCCAAATAAACACTGCCAGAACTACTGATATTAGGTGAACAGGTGGTGGAATACAGGTAATGACAGATGACAACATATATGAGTCATAAGCAGCATATACCTCGACAATCGTGAATGAATACATATGTTCTGTGACTGTGAATGTGTCTGGTTAATAGAACCAATCATCTAAATGTGTCCCGCAGGGTGTTATGCATTGTTCCTGATACGGTGTTCAGTCACACCCATTGGTAGGTGAGTTCTGCTACTGACGGAAAGTGCATAAGTTGCTGACCACTTCAGGTAGATGATAGCATAATAGAAGAGGTTAAACACCCATACACCTGCGAGGGACACACCCGTCTGGGCAATTGTGTCTTGCAAAACGACAGTTATGGCACATGGCCTGTGCATACCTCTCAACTGTCCTTGATTTTCACGGACGTCCCTGATTTCGACTCAAATTTTAACTCTGTCCCTCTTAATCCCACCTAAAACTAGTGACTTTTGGAGGTAAGGTGGTGAATTACACTAAATGAATAATGACAATAATTAAGAGTTATAAACTTCTTTTACTTCAGAAAATGTGTATTAATTCATATGCTCTGATTCTGTCAATGTTTCAAGTTAATAGCACTAATATTTTAAAAGTGTCCCTGATTTTTTCCTGACTTGTCCCTGATTCTGTTGAAATTTGTCCCCAATTGGTTAAGAGGTCTGGGCCTGTGAGTTCGGGAATGGAGGCTATATAGTGTGTGTAGTGGTGTCAGACATCAGTTTGTTGTATCAGTAACAGCTACATGAAATAGGAAACAGTATTATCAATTATAATGCTACATGAATAACCTTAACGTATGCAAACCGTGGAGGTCGTCCGTGTACTACTGGCTGTGGGTCAGACCTCTCAACCAATTGGGGACAAATTTCAACAGAATCAGGGAGAAGTCAGGAAAAAATCAGGGACAATCAGGGACACTTTTAAAATATTAGAGCTATTAACTGGAAACATAGACAGAATCAGAGCATATGAATTAATACACATTTTCTGAAGTAAAAGAAGTTTGTAACTCTTAATTATTGTCATTATTCATTAAGTGTAATTCACCACCTTTCCTCCAAACGTCACTAGCTTTAGGAGGGATTAAGAGGGACAGGGTTAAAATTTGATTCAAAATCAGGGACAGCCCTGAAAAGCAGGGACAGTTGAGAGGTATGCTGTGGGTATGTGTTGCCTCAACACTTGTGATAGCTCTACATATAGGGTCTATCGGGCCGGCACCAGTCTGAACGACCAGAGTGGAATCTGCTCTGTAGAACTGTCAGATGTACCAGGGCAGAACATACTTACAGCCATGCATAGTACAGAAATATACATATCGGAGCAAATCAAAGCATAGTCTAGCAGCAGTGTAGTTGCTTATGCTACTACATATGACATATCGACATGTCAGATATACAAGACCTGTAACAAGCAACCAGTGCAGACACCTACAACATGAGAAGGTCCCCTAATCAGGACAGTTGCAATGGCTAGAGTATTGTCCATACCACTCAACTGTCCCTGAATGTCAGGTACGTCCCTGAGTTTGACTGAAAGTCTAACTGTGTCCTTCTTAATCCCTCCTAAATGTAGTGGCTGTTGAAGGAAAGGTGGTGAATTACACTTGCAGACTAATGACAATAAGTAAGAGTTATAAACAACTGTTACGTCAGAATATGTGTATTATGTCATATGCTCTGATTCTGTCAATGTGTCAAGTTAATAGCACTACTTTTGTAAAAGTGTCCCTGTTTTTCATGACCTGTCCCTGATTCTGCAGAAATGTGTCCCCGATTGGGGAGAGTTCTGGTATTGTCACATGTGATGTGTGATGAGGGACTGTCCCATGCAAAGTGGGAAAGGTGTCACTCCTACAGTCTCCAGTCATGCAATCTGAAAGGTGGTCAACGTGCAGTTGGTATGCGGTAGCATGACTCGGCAGACAGCTGCGTTAACAAACTCAAGTCACATGTCAGCATTGCAGAGTATCGGTTCCCATGTATCAGGCAGATGGGAGCAGATTGTATGAGGTACACACATATAATATGATTACATCACTGGACAGGCCGCCGAGTCCATACAGTAGAACGGCTGCTGTCGAAAAATGGTTACACATACCCGATACTGTAGTCATGTAGTCCGATGTAATACACTTCACAAGGGATCGCACACACCCAGCATGAGTGACAAATGTAAGCGGAAATGTCAGAGAGCGAGCAGCTGTAAGCGTGTTTGTCTACCAGTATGCCAGTAGTGCCCTGTCAAAGAAATGTGGAGTGTAAACATGTATAAGGTGCTGTGACCAGAGGTCAGCAGTGCTTAACACTGTGCAAACCCACGCACAACAGCTCCCACCTGCTGGACTGTGCCTTACCCGGTTTGTATCCAAAGACGTCGGCCTGTCCGCAAACAAATAACCGCCCTATACACGTGATGATAGAAGTACCCTGCACACATAGCTCATGTGAATGAACAATAGATCATGGCATATGTACAGACAATAGACTGCAAACACCATACAGCGCAGACATCCAACAGTATAGCAATGTACTGACAGATATGTCCGGAACACTGGTGTGTGCATGCCTGGCCATCCTGTGTTTCAGTGTGTGAGCATGCCCAGTATGACTGCTGCGCATGTTGTAGACTGACAATACCATCATGTGTGTGAGCATGCAAAGTATGGTCAACTGAATTGCATGTGTCACATGTCCAGATAGTTAGTACTGTGTTGCTGACCCCTCCGTTCTACACAGACAGGTGACATGCTGTGTCTGCAGGGTAGCTAATGGTCATGTGGCATTGACAGTTGCTACATGTCTGTATAGCATGGGGGGACATGCAACCACAGTCCTGCACAGCACTGTGGGTGGTGCACACGACTCTCACATGTGTAGTTGTGGTGGGGGGCACAGCCAACAGTTGTACATATCTGCCGCTACTGTACTGGTCTGCCTGGTACTCCATGTCATTGTGTGGACCTACCTAAATTTCTGGTTGGAGAGATACCAGGGTACGTCAGTTCCCAGCATTAATTACCAGTACAGTGGTGTTGGACGTCCTATTACACATCCTACATCAAACAGCCTGGCCTGCTGTCATCTGTGTGTGTCATATGGGGTTGGAGTCAGTCATTGGGCATATCCATAGGCCATCGTATATCATTTGTCTGTATTGGTCCACATCTGTCCAGCTGCATGGAACGTGTGTGGGCTGTACGGACACACATGATGGTCAGCCCATAATCTCAGTGGGTAGGACACCCTGTGTACTATGGGCTACCATTGTGACCCCCGTATGTGCTACAGAGGTCATGGTGCCACTATGGATGTGTACTGTCTGCTGCCCTAACATTTGGCCACCACAGTCACTTGTATGCTCACATACATACCAGAGCAATGGGTAAGTACACATTAGGTTCATAGGTTCATAGGTTCATACTAGGCTATCTGCCCAAGGGCATTTATAAGCCTAGCCCAGAGTTTTGTGGCTTTCGCCACCCCTTTAGTTTGAAGGATACTATGCCCATTATTTTGCTGTGCCTCTGTCAAGCAGTGACACTGAGGTAATCCCTGGGGTATATCTGCGATCTCCCATCCATTGGTCAAGATTTCTCTTGAACAAGGCCAGCGAGGTGCTCTGCCTCACATGTACTGGGATTTTGTTCCACAGCATGGGGAATCTCTGGGTGATGAATCTGTCCCTCCAGCACGTCCTATTAATAACAGTGTCAAGGTTTAAGTCTCCCGCTCTTGTAGTTCTGAGGGATCTAGATTTTTTGAGGTGAAGCATGTTCATCAATTCTGGGTTGGACATGGCCTTGTATGTCAGGCACAGGTCACCTCTGAGCAGACGGTAAGCGACTGAATAGAGCTGGAGTTCCTTCAGTCGGGCAGCATAAGACATATTTTTGAGACCCTTTATCCTTTTGGTGAGGAACTTTTGGGGCCTTTCCAGTTGGTGCAGGTGTCGGGTCAGATACATTCCGAATGGGGCATTGTACTCAATCATTGGTCTGATGAGTGATGAGTACAGGGGGACGATGACCTCCCTTGATCTAGATGTGAATCCCTTCATGATCAGGTGGGCAATGTAGAAGGTCTTCCTAACTACTTTGGCAACGTGAGTGTTAAACGAAAGGTTACTGTCAACCTGGGTCCCCAGATCCCTGATAACCTCTTCTGTGCTCAGTGGATTGCCACCTATATGGTAGCTAGGGGTAACCTTGTTTTCCCGAAGGGTATGACTATGCATTTTTTGGCGTTTAACTTTAGTCCATGGCTGTGGCACCAGTTATCCGTTTCTATGAGACCCTTCTGAAGGATATCTGTGTCAGATGTGTTCTCGACTATGGCACCCAGTTTGCAGTCATCTGCAAATTTTGTCAGCCATAACCCTCCTGTGTTTGCTTGTACTTCTGAAAAGTAGATGCCGAACAAGAGTGGGCCCAGGACTGAGCCCTGTGGGACACCACTTGTGACAGGCTTTGAGTCTGACATGGCGCCAGCAACTCTGACCCTGTGGGTTCCGTCACTTAGCCAGTTTGCTACCCATCTTGTGACGTATGGGTTAACATTTAAGCTGATGAGTTTTTCAATGATACCTGAGTGGGGTATTGTGTCGAAAGCCTTTGCCAGGTCGAGGTAGGCTGTGTGGACTGCCTTTCCCTCATCAATGGCCTTGGTGACTGTTTCGAAAAAGTCAACCAAGTTTAAAAGGCATGATCTGCCTTTGACAAAGCCAAACTGGGTTGGATCCAAAGTCTGCAAGTCCCCTATGTCTTTATTTATGAGTTCATTTATGATCCTCTCCATAGCTTTGCAGATCAGGCTTGTCAAGTTGATGGGACGGTAATTTCCAGGGTTAGTGGAGGCACCGCCTTTGTGAAGTGGGACCACAGTTGCCGTACGCCACTCCTTGGGTACGTATCCTGAGGTTAGGCTAAGATTAAACAGCTGTCCTAACTGTGGGTTTAATTCCTCATTGAGTTCATGGAGCACACAACCGGGGACACCATCTGGTCCCATGGATGCTGTGTTTTTCGCCTTGGAGAGAGCAGTTCTCATCTGAGCGTTAGAGATGTTTGGGGGGCTACAATCCTCTGGTATAGATATCTCTCCTTTTGGGGGGGAGGGGGGGGAGTTTGCACTGAACCTGTCAGCCAGTATGTTGGCAATGTCTGTAGGTTCAGTGATTTTTACATCATTTTGAACTAATTCTGAGCATATCTGGGAGTTTCCTCCCAGGTTTCTGACATAGCTAAAGAAGGCCTTATGATTGTCTTTTGAGTCCTTAGCGATTTTTCTCTCAAAATTTGCCTTGGATGATTTTATGAGAGATCGTAGTTTTTTACTTATAATGATCAAAGGTGTCTTACCTTTTAGGGATTTTGCTCTATCTTGTAGTAGCTTCCTCCTTTTGTTGTAGAGCTTGTTTAGGGCTGGGGTCCACCAGACTGGACGCTTGCCTTTGGTACAAAGAGTCTTTGTTTTGTTTGGGATTGCCTGATCCATGCAGTCCTGTAGGTGCTGGTAGAAGGCATTTGTAAGTGATTCAGCGGCTTGAGTAATGGTTTCCGCAGGCTCGGGGGCCTTAAAAGAGACCACACTAGTCTTCAGAAGTGTGAAGTTGGCTTTTGAGAAGTTCTTCACTGTGGTCTTCTTTATCTCAGGTGGGGACAGGATGTGGACTTCCAGTGAGATTAGTTTATGATCTGATCTCACCAGTGAGGGGTATACTTCCGGTGTTGAACATTGTGACCCCATGTTTGTGATGACGAGATCAAGTATGTTTTCACCTCTTGTGGGGATGGTGACTAGTTGTTCCATGGCATTTGAGTTTATGAACTCTAGGAACCTTTGGGCTAGAGTGTTGGGGCTAGAGTAGTGCTCCCAGTCTATATTCGGGTAGTTGAAGTCACCTAGTATGATGGTATTTGGAGATACATTTATCCCCTCCAGTGTTTTCAGGAAAGCTATGTGAGGTTCCTGAGTTTGAGAGGGTTGCCTGTAACATGCTACAAATTGCAGAGCAGTCTTGCCTATGGTTAATTGAACCTGGATGGTCTCCGATGCATCGTGCGTTGCCACCAACCTTGAGGAGTGGGTGTCCTTGATGAATATGGACACCCCCTCTCCTTTCTTGGTGGTGTCCGGATTTTGGGGCCGGAACGCATGATATGAGGTAAAACCTGATAGTGCCGGGGTGCTCTCAGGAGCCTTGAACCAGGTTTCAGTCACAGCACAGACATCGATGTTCTCCATACTGAGAAGGGCCTCGAGTGCGTGCATCTTGAGGTTGAGACTTCTGGCATTGAGCAGCATTACCCTTAGTTTTTTTCCTTTTTTGTGTTCTAGGGTGGTAGGTTTAGAATTTGAGCCTTGCCTAAAAAAGGCAATATGGGGGTGGCAAGAGCCTTTGCCAATATCCGGAAGCCCAGGGGTGACAGGTGCAAGCCATCCCTTGCGAAGCAGCGTGGCTTGTCCACCACTTGTTAGGTCAATAGACATACCCTGGTTGTGTTACGGACTTGAGGACAGTACTGGAGTGCTCCCTATGTCGGATGCACACAGTGCACCTCCCATACATGGTCGAGCACAGGTACTGTCATGTTTGGCATCCATTGTACTGTGTGCCGGTCAGAGAGGGGAAATCCGTGGGTACCTACTGTGTCAGTGCATATGCCGTGTGTTGCCTGTTTGCCAAGGGCAGGTCATACTGTGCACGGGCTGTCGCTGACTGTGCCCTACTCAGGTAGTTCCTTCACCAAGTCACACTGTGCCTGTACAGGTCTTGGCAGTGGTGTTGGGCTGTGTGGCCCTGCCCCATGCTGTTCCTGCTGCAACTGTTACTGCAGGTTAACATTGTGTAGCATAGCAAATAACATAACAACATGTATGCCTGTAGCTTGTGAATACTGCAGAGCCCCAACATATGTGTCCGGATACCAGAACTGTGAACCGAGCATCCCAAACACATGCACATGTATATGTCTTGCCTGTGCATCCACCTCAGTATGGTGTGAGTGTTCAGGTGTGTGTGCATTGCTGATGGGTGTTATAAGCCACTTCACCAGTGTTTACCTAGCATCCCCCACTAGGAGACTGTAGGGGATGTCCACATAGGCATTGGTGTGCTACAGCTGTGTTAGATGCCATACATCAGACACATCACAGCTTCCAGGGCAGACAGCACAAACATTCAATCTCTTGCCCTGGCCATTGCATAGGGCCTAGCTGTTGGAGGGTATGCCCCAGCACTGACTGTAGGCCCTACCCTACTCCCTGGGTGGTGCTACGTGTGCAGACTATAGCACCCAGTACCCCAGGGTACTCATCCATGTGGTTGAACAGATTCATATTGCTGGTCCACTAATCACGTATGTGGAGGACCTGTACATGCTCACTAGCATGTGTTGACATGGCATCTGTGAACTGGTGCAATACTCTGGATACAGATGCCTGTGAGATACCCATGATATCCCCAGTTGTGCTGTGTGAGGTACCTGTGGCTAGTACACCTAGGACAACACATCCCATGGTATCCACTATGATGCATTCCCCTCTGCCTCTGTGATGTGTTAGGCACAGGTCAAGAAGCTGCTGTGGGAGGTCTCTGTCCACCCCATAGTGCTTCAACATCCCCAGCCCATGTATACCCTGGTAAGTCACCCTCGGTCTATAAAGTCTTATGTCACCCCAGTAAGGGTTGTTCAGCAGCATACACATCCACACTGCCCCAGCCCCCTGCACATGTTGGTATATGTTGCCTGCTCCAGCCCGTGTCATTTGGTTGGACTGTGTCGTGAAATGTCCCTGCAGGTATACACTGGTGGAGTAGAGTATGGATGAAATGTGTGAATGCTGCTTGCTCACATTAATGTACTGTTTATGTGCGGGCTGGCCATGCCATCAGCTGATTGTGCTGATCAACACCTGTTTGTGCAGCCTGAACACCCTGACTATCCCACCACTGCTGTCATCCCTCCCAACGTCACCAGGCAGGTTTAGACACACACCTAGCTTAGGTTTGCTAAGGCAGGAGCAGTCCCAAGGCACAATTCTGCAATGTACGTACAGTATGCCTGACCCCCCCCCCATGCTGTCAACTATATGCAAGACCTGCACCTGGCTGACTACACACATACACTCCAAGGACCAGCAGCACACCCTGGTGATAAATGTGATACACCATAGTCAACCTCATCTGCATAGTATAGTCTTCTAATGAATAGTTATATGACCCATACCAAACCTCCAACATATTAACCACTGCTCAGTGTTGCTCAGATCCACACACAACTGGCAACAGGTGCCTTACCATCACCATATTCGATGTCCCATGGTCTTCCCAGCAACAAAATAACCGGTGTCTACACGACTACAACCCGTGGCCCTGCACACCACAGACGATGTGCATTAACACCACGCCATGGCAGATATACATAGATCCCAGGTTATCATGTACAGATCATCTGGCACAAATAGTCAATAGTGCTGAAGTCCCCAGACATATGTTCACATCTATGTCCACCTCTACATCTACATATATCACATATATTATTTGTAGACACATATATACATGGACATATATATATGTATATATACATACACACATATACATAGATATGGCATTTATGTCACAACAGCGAACCACATGACAGCAATGCATTAGACAAGAATGGAAAGGAAACTTCATGTGCCACCTGCATCATGTAGTGTTGTTAATATCAAGGCACGTGTGTTATGTTGCGTCACACGGGTCAGACCGTAGCAAGGGTAAGAGTAGGGCTGCTGACAGTTACTCACCAGACCTATTGGCAACTGTATGTGTTGACAACCCAGTGTCCTGGCAGAATATGCGGGCTGTGGACATTAAATAGGTCAGCAACAAAACAAACTGTACACATCCTGCAGCTAGCCACCCACAGATACCAACACATACGGTATAACTGCCAAACACACACCTGCCATGCCCTGGAATTGAGCATCTACCTGTCTAGTCTACCACACTACAGTATTATGCAGTAACAGAATGCGCTACTGAGTTCCAGCATCACCGCACTCCCACAGGCATACTTCTAGGCGGATGACATCATCCGCAAAGGCAAAGACGCCGATAGGGAATGTATGTGGTGTGAGCCGTCTAAAAGCATTACTCTGTCCACAGGCAGCTGGAAACACACACACACACACACACACACACACACACACACACACACACACACACACACACCTGGCAGGGCTGGGAGTCGAACATACACCTAACTACCTTATCACACTACAGCAATACGCAGTTACAGAACACACTACCGAGATTACTGAACACAGCACTCCCAGAGGCATACTTCTAGGTGGATGACATCATCCGCAAAGGCAAAGACGCCGATAGGGAATGTATGTGGTGTGAGCCGTCTAAAAGCATTACTCTGTCCACAGGCAGCTGGAGACACACACACACACACACACACACACACACACACACACACACACACACACACACACACACACACCTGGCAGGGCTGGGAGTCAAACATACACTAACTACCTTATCACACTACAGCATTACATAGTTACAGAACGCGCTACTGAGATTACTGAACACAGCACTCCCAGAGGCATACTTGTAGGTGGGTGACATCATCCGCAAAGGGAAAAACGCCGATAGGGAATGTATGTGGTGTGAGCCATCTAAAAGCAATACTCTGTCCCCAGGTAGCTGGAAACACACACACACACATACACACGCACACACACACACACACACACACACACACACACACACACACACACACACACACACACACACAGAGGCACACACCTGGCAGGGCTGGGAGTCAAACATACACCTAACTACCTTATCACACTACAGCATTACGCAGTTACAGAATGCGCTACCGAGATTACTGAACACAGCACTCCCAGAGGCATACTTCTAGGTGGATGACATCATCCGCAAAGGCAAGGATGCCGATAGGGAATGTATAGAGAGTGAGCAGTCTGAAAGCATATTACTGTCCCAAGGTAGACGTAGACACACACACGGCAGTGGTGTGATCGGGGCAACTAAATATCTATGGAGCACTACAACACTACATAGATACGGGCGACGCGCCACAGACAGTACACCCTTCAAGACAGTCAACCAGTGTGTTCAATGTAGGCATCCATCGTGACGTTGTAAATGGACATCTGTTGCCTGGATGACCACCATCGCTATACAGGATGTCAATGGCCATGCCCATACACAGAGGCACATCACTGACACAAGGTGTCACTGGGCATGCCCACACACTTAGTATCACACGTCCGTTTGGAATGTACTGTGTGTCCATCTACACAACGGCGTACTGGGCATGCTCACACACTTAGCAGTTGCAAAGTGCCGTCTTGCATGCACATGGATTCTAAACACGGAAGGGCACAGTTTGGAATGTACTGTGTGTCCGTCTACACAACGGCGTACTGGGCATGCTCACACACTTAGCAGTTGCAAAGGGCCATTGAACACGGATTCTAAACACAGAAGGGCGCAGTTTGGGATGTACTGTGTGTCCATCTACACAACGGCGTACTGGGCATGCTCACACACTTAGCAGTTGCAAAGGGCCATCTTGCATGCACACGGATTCTAAACACGGAAGGGCACAGTATGGTGTTACTGTCCCCATGTACATGAAGGCCACTCACATGTACTGACCAGTGCACACTCAGGAGCCATCACAGATGTCTCAGGTGCAGATCAAAGAGGTACACACCGCAGTCTACAATGTAGCCCTCAGACATCACCATGTCGTTGGACCAGCAATACACAGCCATACATTACCACAACCTTGTGAATAACTCATGACCAGTGGACTGTACATAGGTCTACAGTAACTGTGCAGACTACACATGTACTGACAGGGTTCCATCATGTGTTATGCATTGCAATGATACCACTGTAATAACCAGGTTGGCTCTACACATACCAGGGGCCCTGGGTCTTGCACAACTGTGACAGATGACTGTCGCTGTGCACCCAAGAACACACATGTTTGGATATGACATACATGTAATCGTAGTGGATATGTGCATGGACCACACACACAACACATATGTACATAGCATAGCTTTTGCTGTTCTCCGTGCAGACAAGTGGCTACAGCAATCACACGCACGCAAATGGAAGGTGGGTCTATGGCTGTTGAATGCTAACAGTACATGAGGTAGTAATGTTGACCGAGGACACATTCCCTCTGTACTAGTTACCCATGACGCCCATCATATCATACAACAGTCCATGTGTTATGTATGTCATCACACATGCCCACCAATTGCAATGCATACAAACATAGCTACATGACAGGAATGTAGGACCAACACACATGTACAACTTGTAGTGCACATGCAGCTACCATGCATGTGCAGTAGCTGATGTATGTAACTCATCTGTGCCTAACTACAACATGCATTTGCAATGCAGCTCCATGATTGACACCTGTATATGGTGACATATTGACAGTACGGTAGGATGTACATCAGGTATGGATGGATGTGTGTACATAAAGTGGTGATCCACCTGTGCAGATGGATGTTTGCCGGGGATGGTTCACAGGTGTGTCACACACCATCCTACCATTACATGTGCAAACAGTACGCTATGTTACTGTTACTTGACGGTGAACACATAAAACCTACACAGCGGTTGGGAGTTACTGACTGTACATCACTTGACACCTGTAACACTTACATCCTCCCATGTGCATATAGCAGCACAATTGCCAGACGTAGCGTTGGTACACATAATGCGGCCAATACTGCTGCATGTCTGTCAGACGTATCATCATATAGCAGGTGTATCATTCACAGTACTGCCATGTGTGTTTGCTTGTGTGACCATATATGCCACATATGGTGGGGAATGCATCCCAATTGTTACACACCCCTGTACACTGTTGTAGAGAACTGTACATACTGCAGTGTGGAAAGCATGATGTAGGCAGGGGTGGTGTGTGTATCACACACATCGGCTATCCGTATGTGTATGACATTTGTGGTCTCCACAGTGTGTGTGTGTGTGTGTGTGTGTGTGTGTATGTATGTATGTATGGCTGTCTGGTGCATGGAGTGAGGGTGTATGCTACCATACAGAACACACAGCATCCCTAACCCCTCATGGTGATGCAGTCTACTACCCTGTTGATGCCATCGGTCACAGCCGTACTGGCTACCTGTACATGTTTTTACTCTGTGTCGCATCGTGTGGGCACACAGTAATGTGAGGGTGATGACCTCATAGGCAGGGGTCCTCACCTCAACACTATGGGGTGTGCATTATAGTGTTGTTGACCCCGTGAGTGTGGGCATGTTCCTGTAATGTGACAGGGTATTACTGCTACACAGTGAGGCCTCATGCTATCAAGTGGCCTCTAACATTATCATCGGCCAGACCGCTGTGTACAATCCCTGCACCATGTCAACATACCTGTGATGTGACCTGGTATGGATGTCATGTCTCTAGCCACTGTAGCCTATTAAACTGCCGACATGCTTCTGGATCAGTATATGTGTGGACATCTGTGGTATGTTAGCCTTTCCAACAGTCAGGTTGGGGCTACGTATAGCATGCTGATATTACCATACGTGCTTGTGAGTACTCCAGAGTTACATATGGGAGACTGCAAACACTGCTACCTGTAGGCACAGGCAAGTAGACCATAAGGAGGGAACCAGGGCATCATTACCAACATTCTGTTACTGTTGTTACCGAGACACATACTGTGAACATATAACAATGCCTGCTAAACCTGTACTACATGGTATGTCTGGTGCGTGTTAACAGTACACAGCTAATGTAATATACACTTCTCTCACTATTCTGTTTACCCTGTGCATCAGACCATTTGAGCATGTCCCTGCACCGATGGTGTGGATGACAGGGATGTGGCACAGGCTTCATCATATGCACAAGGTGATATTGTTTGCCAGGGGCATAGGCTGCACCAATGGATGACAACATGTGTGTGGGTAAGGGCCGATGATATGATTGGACATGTCTGTTCAGTATGCATGTGGGTGTTGTGGTGCCCTACAGATGTGTTTGCTGTGTGCGTGTATGTGTGCACACAGTTCTGCCTTTTGTGAGGCCTACACAGGGGTATTATTGACAGCTCCAGATTGTACAGACCAGGTTGTACAGCTCACTGTGTCCGGCCATGGCCATGTGACCTGTGCCTGCCAGGGGTTGCATGGGCACTACCAGGCGGAGGTACAGATTGGCTACTATCCGACAACACATGTCCACTGGAACCATTTCCCTGCTGGGAACATCCAGGGCCATGTCCACGTGGCCTGCTGTGTCCAGGTGTGGACAGCGCAGCACCAGCTGCACTGTTACTGCTACCGGCACTATGGGAGTGGGCATGTGAGGTGGCACGCTCACGTTGACCTGCACTGGGTGGTGTAGCTGGCCTACGTCCACATGGCCTATGCCTCACTCCTACCAGATGTTCCAGGACAGACAGCTCATGCTCGCGGATTGCCATGCCATGGTCAAGGATTCCGACCATGTCACCCAATCGCCTGTCCAGAACATCAGCAATCTGCTGTTGAGCATTTGCCAATGCCTGGATGTTGTCATTTAGGGTACAGATAGCAGCCCTCTGCAGCCTCTGCCCTTCTCTGTTCTGCCATTCAGCATGTGCCTATGCCGCCATTACAGTCTGGAACATGCTTCTGCTGATACCAGCTGCTGCACTCTGTCCTGCAGGTGCATGTCTGCCAGAGGTCCTCCTATGAGCAGCACCGGCCACATGCCTGTGTGGCACATCTGCAGTCATTACACTGACACCATGGTGTGGAGACACACCTTCTGTAGCCACCACATGTTCCTGTTCCATGCTAACAGACGCTGACTGTCCTTCCTCTATGGCCACTGGTGATGCGGTATGTGTTAGCAGCAGAACTGTGCGCGGGGAAGAGGGGGACATAGCTGGGATGGCAACCATTGGCACAGATTCTGCCCCTGACAACCCTGCCTGTACCTCATGCATATGTTCATCACTGCTAGTGTCTGTGGGGACACTAACATCAGATGGACCGCAGGAGGGTAAAGCACCTACATCACCTGTGAATGCAAAGAAAGACTCTAAATTACAATAGACACACACACACACAGACACACAGACACACCATGCATGTGATTTGACAGACGGCATGCAGCATGCCTGTGATACAGTGGATGGCATGCAGCTCAGACATTAATAGTGTTAGTTAGCATACCTCCCTGGGGTGCACACTACAGCAAACAGGTGTCATATCAGTAGCCATGCAGTTCACACAATCATGGTAGTATGCATGCATCCTCATGATACACCATGTGGACCAGAACAGGATAACAGTACACATAGCTGACATGACCTTGACATGTAATCTGCTGACATGTGCATTAACATGCATACATGTCTGACACAATGGTGTCCTGACACATGTACAGCATCGTAATGGGCATCACATTGCGGTGTTGTCTGTATGCCCTACAGATAGAATGCATGTTTAGCAAATGTGCATGAGCATGGAAGGGTAGTGTGAGCCGTCTACATTGCTATACAGTGTGAAGTACAGACACTGTGCCATTGCATGGCATCATGAGGCATCTATATTGCTATACAGTGCATAATATGTACACATTGCATAGCCATAACTGCATACATACCCATGACATAACTGTGGATTGTGACCCACGATGCTGAGGTGTATACACACCAAACCATGCTGTGTCATGTGACATGTCACTGGAGGACCTACAGATGACACCCCTGCACAACTACTACAGAGTCTTAGCTGCCTGGCAACCATGTCCACACATAGCAGACTTGTCAATTCACCATGTCACACATGACATTGATGTACCACACACACGAGGTGCACAGCTAATGGTGATGTCCTACAGCAGCAAGGGAAATGTACAGTATCTGTGGCCTGATGTGGTGTCAATGTCTGTGGAAGCTGTAGAGGTGACTACTGTCATGCTATGACACAGTCATGATGTTCAACACATCTTATATGGTAGACTTCAGTGACACCTCCACTAGCTGTGCACAGGCTTTTAGGATGTCCAGTGTACCACATCAACTGTATAATCAGTCAACTAAGGCTATAATTGGACCATGTGTGGACAGTGTGCAACAGGGTGTATACACATCACATCTACTGTGTGGCTACGTGTCTCAGGCCATCCCCCATGGCCATGTGTGCACATGTGTTGGCCAAATGTGTGTGATGGCCATCAATCTCACATGTTTGTGTTGTCCCATATGACATACACCCATAGATGTCAGATATGTCACCATCCACAGGGCTATGCAGACAATGGGTTGTATGTTTGGTATGTGGGGTATGGGTTATGGGATAGTGTGACAATATTGCAGCCAGAACACTACGTGTCTAGGACATGTTAGATGGCACATCACAATGTGTGCACCCATTGCAGGTGCATATAACACAATAGTGACTCCTGTGGGCTGCCCATATCACAGCTCATTGTGTGGTACTGTTTGCGTACCACACGTGTTGTTCCAATTTATAGTACATATGCCTACATTGTACAACACCTCCACCATTGTATGCACAGCTGTCCACACATGTAGCAATGACAGATACTGTGGTTTCATGTCGGTGTATCATTTCATTTGTATATATTGCACATTGGTGGCCAGTGTGAATGATGGGTGATGCGACCTGTATATCGTGACTGGACCGAACATCAAGTGTACAGGTGTTAACTGGCCACATGGCGAATAGATATATGCTTTAACATGCCTGATACTGATGGCAGTCTCACCTGCAATGGACCGATGTCTGTGCGGCACGCCAGAGGTACCTGTATAGGGGTGACACAGCAGTTTGAACATTATCCATGACTGTATGACAGCCACAGGGTGCACTGTGCATGTTAACACATTCACCTGTACAATAGCATATAGTATGCACATGTGTGCATACACAGGGTAGCATACTGTAGTATGCAGCATGTGTGTAAACATACCTTGCATATGATGTTACATTACATAATGTACAGTGACACATGCAACTAAATGGGATATAATAGCCATATGTGCAGTAGTGACTTACCAGGCAACTCCAGGCTCATTGGTTGGGAGACACCCACCTCCACGATGGCAGCTAGTGTTTGTGGATGCTGTTCTGAGGGTGTCCCCAGACTGGCCAGTAGCTCCTCGGTGTGTGTGAGTGGGGGCTGGGTTGGTGGCCCACCACCTGTTCCACCTTGTTCCCTGGTGATTGCAGTGGCACGCTGTTTTGCATGTCGTATCAAGTCCATGCAGTGTCTGTGCACCTGCTGGTAGGTGCAGTTATGGCCACCTAAATCATTCATCCTCCTGTGAAGATCCTGCCACAGGTCATCACGCTGCCGGGCATGCTGTGGCACATGGCTGAACAACACCTTGTAGTTCTCATGGAGCTACGGGATGAGGACATCATCCTTCTGGCGGCTGTACGCTGGCAGGCGTGTACAAGGCATTATCTGTAAGACATAATGATGGTGACAGGTCACAGTATCAGAGATGTACAGAGATACTGCTGCACATACATTTCTAGTAAATCCAGTACATCTGCACAGTTATCTTTGCAAGTCATCATGACACTGACATGACTGACATGTTTGTGTCACACACATGTAACACCCGTTATGCATTGGATATCATCACCATACATGTGTGTCACCTCATTACATTGTTCATACTCCATGTGAATGCTGTCTTGATGTGGGCATGTCTGTTTGCCTGCACTGGTGTTCTTACCTATCAGCACATGCCTGGATGTGTCCACGGTAATGCTGTTAACCTTGATGCTGTGTATATGTCACATATCAACACATACACTGCCTTAATGGACTTGAGCAGTGACAATGCACACATATGCATGGAAACCTTTACATGCATGTGTTTTGCCATATACATCTACACGGCACTGTACAGCTGTTCAACATTCTGCCAAGGATCGCCTGTGTTGCACATGTGATAGACATGGACAATGGCTAGTCGGACATCATTCGCAGGGATGGTTATTAACTATAGCATGTACGGGCAAGGTTTCCTAGCTGTATCCGACAGCCATTTTGCCACCGCGAGGTGCATCAGTGCCACATTACTGAAACAGGCAGTTGATACTACATCTACCATGCGGTCATCACACCATGTATGACAGAGATGACATGTGCAGCTTTGATGGACAGGGTTGCATGGTATGGCGGGAGTATGTCACATGTATGGCACAGGGATCTGTCCAGCATGTGGCGATCCTAGTAGTAGGATGGTGGCTGTCCATGATGTATGTCTTTTAGATCAGGATATGGACATGTAGCATGTCCAATATCATAGTGTAGCACATGTCTTTATATAAGGTAGACAGCATGCTGCATAGTGGAGGTGAGGATTGTGAAGGCTGGTATCGCCCATCCACGCATGGCCTATACCCCTTAAAGGTGATATGTCATCCAATATTGGTCACCCGAGTGCTGTGTATACCTGTCCAATGATCTCCATGGTCATGGATGGCACCCTGTCATGACATGGGTACCCCATATGTCTACCTAAGGGGCCTGGAGATGTCACCAACTCAGGGAGGTGAACTGCACAGCACCATCCCTTCCACAGTGTCCATAATGTTGACAGCAGCCTAGGTGGTAGTTAATGGGTACAGGAATATTCACCTAGCGGTGACAATGCTGATATCATCCGTCAGAATGTGCACATATGTCACACACCTCACCCACAAAGCCTATTCTGTATGTTGTTCACAACACTGAGACAGCTATTGCTCATAGGTCATGGCCATTCACATCCTTACATACACAGATGCCGCACATTTGTCTGTGTGGTATGGGCTATAATGAGGGTGGAGTACAACACATTAACCCTGTTTCACTGTAGCTGGCACTGGAGTGATATGCACATGTCACTCTGGCACCTTTTGTAGTGTTGATTCTGTCAGCAGGCCACTGGTTGAACACTTCTGTGACAAAAGGTATATGTAGTCAAACATCCGTACTGTCATGTACATCTGTACTGCTAACATCTACATTGATAATGGTTCATGGACTTGCAGACCATACTCAGCAGGGTTATAGTGCGGTGCCACCAATTATGACTGTCGTCACCACTTGTGGGTTGATATTATCCAACACCCTATCTGTATTGTATTTCCATGCCCAGCACTTGTTCAGAACTTTTGAGCACTTCATGAGCTACTGATTAATATAGCACCCATTCCACACCATTTCTCACAAGTACACTGTCTGTCCTTACATTTCCAGCTTGCTTACAGTACAACAGCTGTTGTACACACGTAACTCACATATCTTGTGAGACATGGTTGTATATACAGGCATGTCCAACTGTCACGTACCAGTGCTATTGCCTGTCTATATGACGAATATGTCATACATGTGGCAATAGAGCAATTGTCTCATGTACACAGTCAATGCTCACCTCCCAACATACGACACTACAGCCTGTGGGAGATGCACATATGCAGCCCTGCTGGGGGTAATGCTGTCACCAACCCTGACTGCACTTGACAATCATGTGGGGATGTGTAACATTCGCAACACACCCCACTCATCACATAGTCTCACAAGATCTCCACCACCACAGGCCACATATACGAGTACAACTTGTGCAGTACCTCTCCATACTCTGTGTAGGCACCAAAGGCAGCCCCCATCACCAAACACAACAACAATAACTTATAGCCCACAGACTCATGTGTGCCCATCACATACAGCCAATAGGGTGTTATAACATACATAACACACCTATCATAGGTGACTCTGTAGACGGTCACACTGATGTTCCACTCAGCAGGCTACACAAGGCGATAGTCGCTTACATCTTGCTGTCGGGTAACTGGTTCTGCAACATAACCTATGCACCCATGCCACACCTCACCAGGTACAATTTGACTGTCATTCTCCATGTTAGTGTGACTACCCTGAGATGCAACTTCACAGACTACGTGTGCAGGGACATGCAATAGCTCACCAGTCTTGTAGCCCTGAAGGTATGGGCCAAGCCCTGGGGAGCATTATGCATTCATCCGGACCTAATACCACTGTACAATGACTGACTGTGTCACTTCAACAGTTGCCTATGCTTCTGTTGTCATTCCACAGGCATCTGGTATCTGTCCGCTTTGACTGACATAGTCAACAAAACACGATGCTTTGGCACAGGTGACCTGCACCTGTCAGCCCTGGGAATACAGATAACATGTAAGGCTCTTGCTGCTTCTATACTGCCTGTCTTGCACAATTTTCAATAACATTCATCACCAGAATGGGAACAGGCAAGCAAAACATGGGGTCATGTGACGCAATGCTTGACATCTTCATCTCTGACGCACGCAAGCAAGGCACTCCTTATAATGGACCACTTCAATATCTCTGCAGTGACTGGGACCTGCCTCTAGGCTCTGCAGAGCACACCTACAATGACAGGTTATACACAGACCATACCTTTCAGTCATGTAACCTGGACCGGCACACCCACGGCTGAGGTGTTCCCTTATTCCACTATGTTGTACACACATCCTGGCTAGTTACTTAGCACAATGCATCAGAGGTGTTCCACGTGCAACTAACTGTGGCCAGAACTGCTATACACATTGTAACAAGCTACGGATTCAACAACATACCCCACAGTTACCAGACCTCATTTCTTGGTGTACTGGACAGTATGGCTCAGACAGTTACTACTGATGTGAGACTGACACTACCCCACACTTAACTGGGATAGCCACTCATGTACCGACACATTAGGCCAATGCTGTACAGGATTCATAACCTCCACTCGGCTGGATCAACCCATACACACCACCTCCAAGACCAACAATATCCTTGACATAGACACTACCAACATGTGAGTGGTGTTCCACACCTGGAGTTATCCCCTCATTGGTGGATTCCGAACATATGCTAATCACCCTTGTTATCCACATCCCAGCACCACACCCTTCACGGCATACACAGTACAAGAGTACTACAACTCCTACTACAGATGTCTTATGACAGCAGTAGTTAACGTCATGACACCCGTGCAGATGGACAATGCACATACAAATGCTGAAACATACCCCAGTGCACTTCATTAGCACTTACACGACTGCATGGATCATGCTATTCCACAAAGAGCCATGATGGTACCCACCAGATAACGGACGCCACTCTGGGGGTCCAGTTCCATGGACATAATTTACAACAACAGGTGGAGGCTGTTGCAAAGTGGAGTACAATCCCATGGGTGGGGTAGCTCACTGGTCAGCCTCAGTAGGGCTACAGGATCCCTCATCACCTACTCCGAAACTAGTACGTAAACATTACTGCGACACATTCCAGGGTGTACCACAAGGCATTATGGAGGTATGTCAGTAGTCAATGGCAATACCCACATCTGCTCTGACATACAACAGGGACTCAGGAACATTACAGAACCAGGTGATGTTGGCAACATGCTGGCGGATGGGTTCATTGCTATCATTACACCCTCTCACTCCCTACAGGGCCACAATCCATGCAGGAACATTGTGGTGTCCCTGCGGTCACACCTACACAGTACTAACCTGCACTCTATATGGCCTGGATCACTGGCCCCATGTGACCGTCCAACATCCCAGGCTGTGATTTACACAAAGCTCTGAACGACATGTCTCCCCCACTTGGCCACCATATTCAGTAATAGCCTTGTATCAGATATTGTGGCCCCTGAATGGCACACAGCAACAGTTATCACACTCCACACAGGTGGTGCCACAGTGCACGAGGGGGACTATTGCCCTACACACCTGACTGGATTGTTCTGCAAGGCTATGGGGCACATCATCATGGAAGTCATTCACAGAGACATTGGCGGGCTCTGGTCCTTTGATGCCACACAGGTTGGACCTGTTAGGGCCAGAGCATGGCTCTTACACCTGGTGGACTTCTTTCATACAGTTACCAGGGTAGTTGATGACGGTAAGGGGGTCCACACAGCCTACATTGTCCTCTCATTGCCTTGCAGCACCATTCTCCATTCTGGTATTGACAACCTACACATCCACCTGCACATCTACCCCTATGTCTCAGGATGTTATGCAAAGTGGCTCATGGACAGGACACACACAATGAGGATAGCATACCATAGTATCTACTGTATTTCAGTTACACTTGGCGTACCACAGTCCTCAGTCATAGGACCCCTCATGTTCAGTATATGCTTCCCTGAGGTACAGGCTAACACAGAGGGACTTTCCCTGCCTAGCTTTGCAGACAACTGCATACAAAGCACCATGATTGATCCACCAGCTGATACTGATCCCCTCCATAAGGGTGTCACTGTGACGGATACCTGATATCAATATCATGGCCTCAAGCTGCATGACAAAAGTTGCATGAACATCCCCTTTGCATTACACCATTCACCCACTGACTATCACATAGATGGTAGTCCCCTACATACATGTCACATTGTACGTGCTCGTAGTACACACGTATGTCGCACCCACTCCTTTGATAACCATATTGCCACTGTAGCGTGGATATCCTTCTACGTGGCCACACTTATCTGTACTGGGTTTGTAGCTGGAACATAGGCACCCATTGTACCTCTAAACTCCATAATGATCTACCTCCAAGTTGGCACTAACAGACACACGATGCAGACACACGATGCAGACACACAAACACACATTACAGTCACACGGAAACGCACACGGCACCCTCAACACACACATACACAGACTACAGCAATCACAAACACAGTTGAACACAGTATCTACGTGGACCGCAGCACTGGCAGCGGTAGCTAAATGTCCCTTCATATTGTGATAATATTACTCGCGGTTCTAGTGTTCCGGTACTGTGTTCTTTCGGTCTTTCAGCCTCGTGGTTACGCGTGTCAGTATGTGACTCATTCCATAGTTGGCGGTGTCCAATTTATTTGTACCTCCAAGGTTTTATGAATGTCGTTGACCTATCTATATATTTGCAGATATCGGTGAATCCGTATATATCAACATATATCTCTCTATCACCCTTTCTATCTGTATTATATCTATGTATATATGTATATATATATATATATATATATATATATATCTCTGACAGGGAAAGTGACAGGCAAACTACACCTTTCATTGTGTACTTGTCGGTGTATACTGTTTCCTGGACTCTGCACATTTGTGTCTGAACCTGTCACATTACACACCTGCCATAGGTACATCTTGGCTACCATAGTGTTAGGTGATTGTATACATGATTGCATGTTCTACTCCTGGCAGTGGTCGTTTTACCCTTCAGAGCAGGCGCTATTAGTACAGGGGTGAATAATTCTGCTTTCACCTGTTCTGGACATTATTGACCGTGATCTGCGAGATATTCAGAGAAGCTTAGCCCTGTTTCGCGCATATCCGTATACTCATATTTAAACGACGCTTACCAGCACTGGGCAACGCATATTCCCGCTAACGTGTGCTAAACATGATCTGATGACCTGCATCCGACATGCATTGTTCGTGCCTTCGGGATTACGTTACATCCCTTGCAGGACGTGGGACCGGGAACATGCACGACGGTCACTGCATTTACCACTTGGCCATCTGGGATTTGTACACGTGTTATGGCGTTTTGTATGTAGAGTATACTATGGCTGTTACTCCATACTGCACTCACATGGGTAACTCAGTTAGTTTACATATGGATGAGTCCACTTACTGGTATGTCCATGTGATGTTTACTGGATGTGCTCCAGCATTGGGTATGTATAGCACAGTGAGCCACACACAATAATGTGCTACATCTTCAAACGACCGTAGGTGGAGCATGCTGGGGTGATGAATACCTGTCATGGGTACACCCCATGCCTTGACACAACATCCATGATTACATTATGTGGAGCCCCTCATTAACGCAGCAGGGAATTTGTGCAGAGTGTTTGCAGAGCAGTGCTTACACACATGTGATTCCATGATTGCCTCTGCTCCACTGAGCAACAGTTGGTTACTCAATGTTGTGGCGACAGCAGATACTGTTTGCCTCGTTTGGTGTATGGCCTCTGACAGTCAGGCATGTACCTACTGATGTACCTAGGAACCTATACACACTGCACCAACATATGCTGATAGCCGCATGTACTGTTCAGGTGTTGACATTCCTTGTTCCAATAGCTGCTGTGTGTACAGTGTTTGAGGGCTGCCTATGTAGGATTCACACAGTAGGCCACCTATACATTACAATTTACAGGTGGTCATGTGTGTGTGCCATCCATTTTACTGTTTGTGCAGGTGGAGAGGTGTGTCAGTCCGTAGGGGCCTATACTGTCAGAGAATGTGCTATATATTCCCTCTTTGCCAAGGCGTAGGCATATTGGGCATGCCTCCGTCTGCCTACTGGGGCTGGCACAGGGTGTTCATGGTCTGAATCCCTCTGTGCCTGTGATGGCCTTGGCAATTGCGGTGGGCTTTGAGGGCCTTCACCATTTTGTCCCTGCTGCAGCTGTTTCCGCAGGATCATATTATGTAGCATGGCACATACTATGAAGATGTGGGCACACATGCCTGGAGAGTACTGCAAGGCTCCACCAGATGTGTTCAAGCAACGGAATCGTGATTTCAGCATCCCGAACATATGCTCTATGATGTTTCTGGTTTGTGCGTGTGCCTCATTATTGCATTCTTGCATGGGTGTGTGTGCATTTCTGATGGGAGTCATCATCCATGGCTCCAGTGCATAACCAGCATCCCCCACAAGGTGGCCATGTGGGATGTCCCCCTGACAAATACCTGATACAGCTTTGAGGCATGCCAGATATGGGAGTCATGGTAGCTTCCAGGGCTGCCAGCACACACATCCATGATAATGCCCTGGGCATTGCACACGACCTGGCAGTTGATGGAGTGAAATCCCTTGCGGTTTATGTAGTGCTTACCATGCTCACCAGGTGGTGACTTGATATGTATGTGCATGCAGTCTATCGCACCCAGTACCTCCGGGTAGTGTGCCACATGGTAGAAGTGACGCATATTGTTGGCCAACTCCTCCTGAGTTCGGGGGAAGTATATATGCTCATTGGCATGTGGTAACATGGCATCCAGGAACTGGTGTAGTACCCTGGATGCTGATGCCTGTGAGATCCCCGTTATATCTCCAGTTGGCCTTTGAAAGGTACCTGTGGCTAGTATTTGCAAGCTTACACATACCTTTGTGTCCACTGGGATGGGTTCCCCTCTGTTGTTTCTGGTTCTCAGGCGTGGCCAGCATAGCTCAACTATTTGCTGTAAGATGTCCCTATCCACCCTGTAATGCTCTACTATCTCCAGATCATGTAGCCCCTGGTAGGTTACCTTTGGTCTGAACACTCTTCGCCTCCTCCGGGGCCTGCTGTGGTTGTCAGCATCATCCTCAACAACACCGTCAGTCTCTAACACATGGTGATGAATCACAGCTATGGCAGCTCCCAACATGTACATTTTAAAAGTTCCCCATGTGTTTACACCTATGGTGCAGTGTTTGGAATACACGGGTCTGTGTAGGGTGCTTTCACACTTTATACTATTGTGCTGTGAACACCGATGATGTCATAGGGTGTGTATGTATGATCGTAGCTACAAGGTATCTTATGTGTTTTACTACAGGAACTACTATTGTGATGCTTTTGGTGTTGAATTACATTTGGCTGCCGTGGATTACCTCTTGCCCTTCCCTTTACATTTCTTCACATTTCACCTACCATTTCTGGCATGCATCCAGCAGCCTGCTTTCATTTGTACTTTCCTAGACCTGGCTTATCTTGCGTAATGTGTTCTATTGCCGGTCTACTGTAGGTTTGCTTTGCTCTGCTATGACAGTTCTCCTTTCTTTGCAATCCGATGCCTCCCCTATCCTGTTTTGCAGGTTTCTGTGAGCAGACTTGTCAGCTGCCGTTGATTGCCCGCTGTGAGTTAATAGGTGTTAATTGCTCAGTTGTACTCCAGTTACCCTACGGCGGCATTTCCTTCTTTTCTTCCCCTGACCTTCCTGTTTGTGCTATGGTTCACGGCGCATACATCTGCTTACCGGGTTTCGGGCACGTTTTCATCCCCATACACATGAGCTTTCGGGCACCATGTGTGCTCTCAGCTAAACGATTCTATACCTACCTCCCCACCCCTGTCCTGCAGCTTTGCTTAGCAATGGCCAGGCCAGATTTGCATTGCTCCAATGTGCTTACAGCTACGGTGGCACACCCCAGTGCTGATGTCATGTATACCTCTGAGCCACTCCTTGGTGTTATAGTGCTGCGCTGTATGGTACATCCTTAATCCGGCGGGACGTTTGCGATTCAGTATTGCCTGCCTCATTTGCATGGCATTGACTACTAATTCATAGTTACCGTGCTGAACACTGTCACAAACCCTTAGCAACCCTTGCAGCTTGGTTGTGGTGCATCATGCATACCATTGCGTATTATGGTGAAATCCTGATTTGTATTACATTGCGATTTTATGACATTTGTATATATTTTCTTTGTGTTCCAGTTTGCGCACACATGCCCTGCAGTTGTACTTTGTGTTACTGTGGACATGACATTAAATGTTGTTTTTTAGGTGTTGTGCATCTTTTCTTATGCCATTGGCTGTGTATTTGGCCATTGGCATATGTTGACTTTGTAATACATGAGTCTGGGCCGCTTACATAGCTCCGATGTTCTGTTTGGGAAAATGTAAACCGTGTTTTTGGTTTACATTTCCGTGGGCTCATGCTACGCCTGCACCACTTCATGAATCACTATATACCTTCATTTGCATGGTGCGGCAGTGCACATGGGGTGATTAGCATACCTAAGCCGAGGGCTGCGCAGTTCTGGCGTACGCCGGTAGTGCACGTGGAATTGGATTGTACCTGAATTGCTCAACGGCCATATTTGGCATTATACCGCCTACGCTACGCATGCGCCTGGAGCAAGCTTCATGAATCCCGGGGTCTATCTTTCAATTTTGAATGAAGCCAGAGATGCAGTATCTATAGGAAGTATGGTTTGTTAGTCACTGTAGGAATAGTAGAAGTGTTAAAATTGTTTTACAGCTTCCAGATACTGCAGTAAACTTTAGCAAAGCATTGTAACACATATGTGCTAAATTCTGGCAGTTTTAGCCAAAGGAGTAGTATGGGAACCAGAATTCATATGACCAGCTATGAGAAAATTATATAAAGTAAAACTGGTTTTCCCTCATAGAAATGGCATGTATGTGATTTGGTAAAACTGCTTTTCTCACAGTAACAGCATGTACTGGTAAAACTACCATCTCTGATAGTGATAGTGTGATATTTTTAGGAATAGTATAAAAATACAGAGCCTAAAAATGCAGGAAGAAATAACAAGAATGTGCTTGCATGACATATTGTATATTTATAAATGATTAGCTTATCAGAACGTGTTTGTGTAAAACAAAAACATTTATACTTCTGAATGTTTCTGTTGTTTTACCTTCACAGTAACAGAGGTTTGGTAATCATAATAACAGTATTATAAATTTTTAGAGTAGCATGTGATGCATTGGCTTAAGAGAATGTGCTTGTGTAGAACAAAAATATTTTACTTCTGAATGATTTTGTAACAAATAGCATTAACAATATAGGCTTGCTGAAATATCCTAAACAATTGAATGCACACAGATATTTAAGCTAAAGGGAAATGACTAACAGCAGAAAAAGTTAGAGAGTCCTATCAATGAAACAACATTTGTGAAAGAACATTTCGGCTTGCTGAAGGAACTGTTTTTCTCTGGATTAAGACAAGAATGCAGACAAAAGGCTTCAATACAGGAAAATAATGTTTTCATCAAGGACAAAGTTTTGAAACTATAAAAGTGGTTGTAAAGACTTTTTGGTGGACAGTTGGTAATCTGAGTCAGCTGAGGAAGTGCAGTGTGTCTGACAGTTATATCTGTGTTGTAAAGAAAATGTAATTAATCTCACAGTAGTGCTTGGTCAATTGATTTCAATAAATCTGTCAGCAACTACGAATATACAGTTGTACAATTAGTTTGTCTGTGTATTTGCTGGTAGTGCCACTTGCTGTTAATTTCAGTCTAGTAAGATGTATGTGATTTCATTCTGTAATCCATCACTAAAACTGATGTTTTAATACTAGATGAGATTGCAGTTTCATTGCAGTCTATTTTTGGAACCTGACAGTGAGGGACCACTCACCTCACCTTACTTCATCATGCCTTGCTCTAGTAAGTTACCAGGGAAGAGTAATTCTTTAGATCAGTCATTAAAATATACTGATATTAGTTAAGTACTGTTTTCTTTATCTGTGTGAATCTATTTGTCTGTGTTATTTTAATATTTCCTGTGACTGAAACTCTGGCATTTACTATAAATAGATATTTAGTATTTTCATGTTCTTTTCTTATTTATTATTAAATGTATTTAAACTTTTCATTGTGGCTGGTCTTTTAGAGAATATTTTAATCTCTGAGAGTACTTATATATATTTGGTAACCGCTCTGGCCACTCCTGAAAGCATTTTTGTTGGTCAAACTATAATTTGTATTTAATATTAATTTCACTGAGTATAATTGGGTACTCTTGCAAGAGCATTAGAGTAGCTGGGTTTAGAGTGTCTGGTGGTGGTGCAACTACCTTGTAGTCTGGGCATTAGGGTGCATAGCTAGTAAATCTATGCCAGCCTTTCCCAGGTGTGTGTGTGTGTGTGTGTGTGTGTGTGTGTGTGTGAGCTGTTTGGAGCTTGCATACAAAGCACTGGTTTCACAGAGAGAGTGCTGTAGAACTTGGATTGAACACTCAGCTGAGGTCTCAACTCTATAGCTGTGCCAGTGGGGAGTCTTACTGGTGGCCTGAAGGGAGACAGATAAATAATCCAGACCCTAGACTGTGTTCCCTATGTGCTCTTAAGGGAAATTGTGCTTGATGCAGAGAGCTACATCTGGAAATACTAGGTGTATCCATTTTTGTTGCAAGTGAACGTCTCTCTCCAGTGTCAGTGGTGAGGATTCAGTCTCTTTGATTACTGGCCCAGAGTGGACACATCACAGCTAGTTTAACAAAAGTCAAAGAAAGTATCTTTCTTACAGAAGAGCAACATGTGGAAGGAATCCAGGGAATCCACTGTGATGGTGTGTATGTCAAACAGATTTCTGCCTTACTTTGAGATGTTTTCTGTAGTAGGTTTATTAACAACATCCCCAGATTAAAATGTTTAAAAGTGCTGACTCCATCAAATCAAGTATTTCTCCAGAAATTGTATCCATGATGCAGACTTAATTAAATAAATCAGTAAAACTTAAATGAGACTTTTATTCTATACAATTAATCATCAGGGTTACATCAGCAGCCCATCTTAAACTACTTTACAATGATTGATCACTGCTCACAGCTGAATCATGTCAACAGATAACTTCTTCCCCAACAGCAAAAACTCTGAAAAAGTTTCACAGAAAGCATTTCAAGTGAAACTTGGAGTAAATTTATTTTTGCAGGAGGGCAAGTCCCCATGTACCATCATATAGGATGATAACCAACCTATGAGCTTAAATAAACATATTCCAATGTTGCACAAGAGTGAAGAAAAGAGAATTCTCCACAGTCAGCAAAAGTGCTTTTGGCAGAATATTTTCACTGAAATGGCAATCACTGAAACTGTCTTTGTTCTGCTTACAGGTTCCCCTCACAGCTATGAGTAGCCATTGGGTATACTGTTTCTTGCTAATGAAAAAAAATATACAGGGACTGTCATCATTTTTGTCATCTTAATAGTTAGCAACTTTATAGTGGGATTCTTTAGAAATAATGCATTCTTCCATTTAATAGTTCAGTCTTCACCTATGCTGAGGAGCCGAAAGCATCCATCATATTCAGTGGCCCCACAGAAACCTCCTGTGGGTGCAGAGGCTTGATGTTCTAGAGAGAGGTTTCAGAACCAGAACCATTGTTTGTCTGAAGTCCAGAACTCAATGGAACCACAGTCCCTACTGTCTGAAACAATAAAAGTAAAAATAAACCCACCCTCTAGTTTCCGAGGGAGAAAAAGGTACTATATACCCTGTGAAGAGTAGATTAGGCTTCTTCTATGAATTCCATGAAGACAAGACCTCTTAAGGGAATCTCCTTAGGGCTATGAATGTAAGTTTCATGATTAAGCTATTTCAAACAGTATCTAGAAATAATAAGTCCTTGAAGATGGTTCCCAACACTGGGCAAACTCTGAGAACTAACTTACCATTTGCAGTCCTGAAAGAGAATGAGGACTGACATTGAGTCCATTATGACACCTGCATTCCAGGAGGCTTTGCATGGGGGTTGGTAATGGTGTATAACTGCCTGACACTTGATTTTCCTTCTTTCTTTGAAATGGCTTCTTATTAGAGCAGTGGGATAGTGTAAAGAAATAGAAGCTGAAGAGTGTCATGAAGACCCTCCATAGTGGTAAACACCTGTTTCCTCTTTAGCAGGTGGTCTGTAAAGTCCTAAGACACCCAACTAAAGAGTTCTCTTCCCAGATTGGACTTTAATATTAAGTTCAACCTTCATCCACAAGTATTTTTTAAACCTCTCCTGGGGAAAAGTAGCAGGAGCTGCAGACCTGTCCAAAGACCTTATCAGTAAAAGCATCTCTACAAAGGAGGGGCATCTAGGGGGAGGAATCTGTACAGAATGTTTTAATTCTGCTGACTCCAAGGCAGGAAGCTTGGAGCTCCTGAATTTTCCTTTGCAGTGAGATTGGGATAGATAGGAAACTACTGCCTTAAGACTGCTCCAAAAGGGGTTAACGTGCTTATCGGAAGCCTTGAGCATAGCATAAATGGTTGGAGGATGGATACTGATAGTCAGGTGAAAGGCCTACAGTGCTGGGTGAGGTGCTTGTAAGAGATGAATCTAGCTCACAACAGGCTTGTGTATGGCCTTGCAGGAAATATTATGATCTGATGTTGTCAATTTTCATTCACTCCTCAACTCTTGGGCTTGGATCCAACTCAGCTGTTACTATAGCTTGAGGTAACCATAAAGCTCTCAAGCTTATCCCATACCAGCAATGAACCAACCCCTAACATACCTCAGATCTCATTTGCCCCTTTCATGACATAGATGTGGTCATCTGAGCTTTCAGGCTTATTTTCTGATAAGTGTAATTTTCTTGGCTATTTTTCTCTATATACCTTTCTTACTCTTAGTGTATCCCTTATATATGTTAAACAACAGAAGAGGCTCACCACGACAGCTTGAAATTGACACTCTATTTTATTCCACTGCAGTTAAAAAGTAAGCACTTTCACGTTGCCAGAACGCTTCTTCAGACTTCAATGACTGCTCAAATTGGTCTCCTTCCAGCAAAACTCGCAGAAACTCACGAGTCCCTTTCATTTTGTATGACTATGTCGTAGCCGTAACATAACATGAACTGATATCATCGTATACAAATATCTTTACGCGAGAGTTTCCACAGTGTAGTGATAAAGATATTTGTATACGATGATATCAGTTCATGTTATGTTACGGCTACGACATAGTCATACAAAGTGAAAGGGACTCGTGAGTTTCTGCGAGTTTTGGTGGAAGGAGACCAATTTGAGCAGTCATTGAAGTCTGAAGAAGCGTTCTGGCAACGTGAAAGCGCTTACTTTTTAACTGCAGTGGAATAAAATAGAGTGTCAATTTCAAGCTGTCGTGGTGAGCCTCTTCTGTTGTTTAACATTTGACTTTTGTGGATCTTAAGAGGCTCTTTATCCAGTGCTGCTTTGCTCTACTTTTTTGTTCAGTCTTTTTTTTTATCCCTTATATATACCACTGCCAGTATTTTAGTATGTAATTACCCTTTTTACACTCTTCAGTGTACTCTTGCATACCATTGTTGGTATTTTTTTCCTCCATTGCCCTTATTTATGTTGTCCTTGATTTAAAAAAAAAGCACTTTTCTATCTGTATTTTTTCTTTCTATATTCAAAGATGTAAGAAAAGGGCCCTTTGGGGTTTAAGAAATGTCAAAAGTGTGGTCATAAGCTTTGTCTCTGATGCACATGATTTATGTGTGTATTGCCTGGGCCCAGACCACTTGAACATAGATTGTTCTATTTGTAAGTATTTTAAACCATGAGATATTGCAGATCACAAGAACAAGTTGATTTTAAGAGGTTTGTTGCCCTCTGCCTTTTTGAAAGCAATTACTGGAGCTCGACCCCCAAAACTATTTCTAAGGAAACTTCAAAAAAGTCCCTGAGACTGTTGAGATCTTCCACTCTTTCATAGACAGAACTGCCTATAAAGAAGCATAGGATGGATCAGAAGAATTCTGTATTGGTTTCTGGGTCTTCAAAAACTTTGGATTCTTTCAAGAACTTGATATTTACTAACCATTGACCTGGTACTGTCTAGGATCCCATCTCCATTTTTGGAAAGCCAGCATTCAAAATCTGTTTTTTTAGCCTTCTGTCATTCTTGCAGGAGTCTCACTGAAACCAGTGTGGATAGGATGATGATAATTCTCTCAGCATGGATACAGATGGGTGTTATCCCTGTTCCTACCCCTTCGGGTCAGGAATCCTTGGTTTGCTCTACCCCTGCACTATTGGCTCCTTCTCCGATCTGGTAGTCCATTTTGGAGCACTTGGATCCAAGTTTGCCAGGATTGTCTGGGTCAGATCTGAGGATATGTTTATCCTCAGCTCCAAGGATTTCTGTGAGTGCTGTAGCTCTGAGTTTGGAGCCAGAGCAGTCTCCAAGCCATAGTGTCCCTGCTGGATCTGAGGTGTTGGGAGTTGACTCAGAAGTTGTTGGAGCCATCTCTGCCCCTCGGAGTCTCAACACTAGACAGCTGAGCTCCAGTCTTCACCTTGGGTGGAATGCCTTCAGGGCAGATGGAGCTGATGGGGTGGAAGTGTGGCTTCTCGGCTCCATCGGCTTCTTTCTCCCCAGGACATTCTGCTTTTGAGATGGTGGAGAGAGTTTTCTCTGCTTTGGGAGGATGGATATTCTCTCACCCTCAGATCTCCCTGCAGGATCTCATGTATCTCTGCATTTTGAGCCTCAGCATTTGACTCCACAGGGACATTCAGTCCAAACTCTCCAGGCTACCTAGCAGGGTATCACCATCTCTTCTGATACTTCTCCAGCATCCCACCAAAGAAGTACTTTGGAAAAGAAAATGCAGAAGGAGGCACTTAAATTCTCCACAGGAATCTGTCACGGAAGATATCAATTTTGATGAAGGGGAAGGATCCTCATGATCACCATCTGAACATGAGTCATTTGGAGACATCCTAGAGGTCTTTAAACAAAGGGGTGGTTGGTCCCCTGACAATCCTTCTCCAGAGGAATCAGTATTCCTGTAGGCATTTAGATCTGGCCTGTCTACCTCCTGGGTGACTCTGCCTACTAATGAGCTCATTGATTTGATCTCTAAGTGGGTGTGAAAGGTGCCTCACTTGGTTGAACCTATACCTAAGAGATTGGATCTGATTCTGGCACCACCTGCAGTAAGGGAGTTTTGGAGTAAGGGCGTACCTGTAGATGGAACCATGAGCAGGGATGAATGATAGTTAATTCAAGAATTCAAAAGTCCACAACTTACTTGAAGAGTTGCTTTTTTAAAAGTAATAGATGTTCATTTCCAAGAGTTAGAAATGCTTATTCCACAAGTTTAAAATCCACAACATACTTAAAAAGTTGCTGCTTATTCCACAAGTTTAAAATCCACAACATACTTAAAAAGTTGTAAATGCAGAAGACACTTTCACTCAGATAGGCTTCATCAGATGCTGGCAGTTGGTGAATCTTAGCTGCTCCTTTCATTACATGGAGCTTATGCTTGCCTTCTTTAATCCAACTGAGCAGCAACTAAGCAACGAAGTAGAAGCTATCTACCAGGATCTCATTAGAAGCATTGAAGTAAATGAACATTCTCGTCTTTTACAAGAAACATTAGACCACATTACAACTTTTGAACAGAGGTTAATAGAAACAAAGAAAAGGAAACTTCGTAGAGACACAAATGATTTTAAATGTGGAAACATCTTTACTTGGCCAAATAACAGAACCAGTAACCAGCATAATCAACCACAACAAGAGCCAATCGATGTACAACTTCTAACTACTGTGGATATGCCTACTGAACCCATGCAGCAGGAAATGCAATGGTCAATAACCTTAGTAGATGCCAACAACGTTGGTGCTCTGGATCCCTTGGATTTTACAATTCTGGTGACAGACCCCCACCCCATGTCGGAACCTCAACAGAAAAGGAACACGAACAACAAGAGGAGGAAAAACAACAGACCCATAACCAGGAGCTAAATGAAGTTCCAACACACAATGAATCAACAGTAATAAATTTATCAGTAATAAATGTATCATCTTATACTTTAAATTTGGATGAACTCTGTTTTATCTAAAGGATTAACATTTGTACCCTCCACTCAAATGGATACTGCTCTGATGTTGCTAGAACTTAAATATTTTATGTGTTCTGTTAACCTTAAGATTCTGTTCAAAGAGAACAATGCTCCACTGAATGTACCCAAATGTTCTAGTACCTTCATACCACCTAACAATCCGCTTGTTTTGGCCTTTGAAAAATCAGCGGGAAAAGAACTATATACACATTTTTACAGTGACAAGCACAGTAAATATTTTAACTTGACTGCATCAGAGATACAGGCAGTCAAGAATCTTACTACAAATTCATAGTCATAAAACCAGCAAAAGTGGAGGAACTGTGTTTATGAACTTTGACTACAATAACAATCAAATGCTCTCTATGCTAGCCACCTTGGATTATGAGCAAATGCAGAAACAACTGGTGAATCAAATAATTAAGCAGATTTCCTTAAGACTAGAACATATGCTCAAGGACAACCTCATCGGAGAATAATTATATTAATACTTTAGAAGTGACAGTCCTGTTATACCTGTAATATATGGCATACCTAAAGTCCATAAATTCCTTGTATCTCCCCCTTTTAGACCAATAGTGTCAGCAAAATGATGGGTGACAAAGCCCTTATCAAGCTACCTTGACAACCAGCTTAAGAAATATTTACATGCAACAGCTATCATTATCAATGACACAACTGATTTAATTTATCATCTATCAGAATGTTTTATGTCACACCCAGCAAAAGACTGTTTTTCTTGTAACATTAGATGTAGACTCATTATTTACAGTTATTCCCAATAAGATAGGAATTTGATTTCTTAAACAGCATTTGCTTAAATTCTCTGATTGTACACAGTGGCACATTAATATTATTTGTGAATTATTGGACATTATACTTACCAATAACATTTTTTATATCAAAAGAAGTTTTACAAACAGGCAAGAGGTGTGGCGATGGGTACCCCAGTCACCAACACCTATGCCAACATTGTAATGTACTAATGGGAGAAACAACATATAGTCAGTGAAAATAATCCCTATCTCAGAAATGTGAAATTTTATAAAATATTTGTGGATTACCTTTTCTTACTATGGGAAGGTACACTAGAAGAGTTCAGGAAATTTGAATCATATATCTCTACAACCACTGATTTCTTAAAATTTAAATGTGAAGTATCCTCTCATACAATTAATTTCCTTGACATAACCCTTAAACAAACTTCATACTGATCAGATAGATACTACTATGTACAGAAAACCATCCTGGAAAAATACATATTTAGATAGAACCAGCTTACACCCATTGCATATCTATCCAAACATTGTTAAAAAAATCAGCTTGTTAGGATAGCTAAATTAAATACAAATGATTCACTAATGGAACAGAAACTTGAAAGGACTGCTTCAGAATTCATACAGAGAGGTTATAGTCAACAACAAGTTAAAAGAATTTAACAAGACATTATAAACAAGAGATCCACAGAATGCACACCTCTGTTAACCAGCAACAGATATATATGATCGTTCACCAGTCATAATCATATCAAATTAAGATACACTCTTACACATGATAGAAATATACCAGTCATAAAGAACACTATCAAAAAATACTGGTCTATACTAACTGAGATACCTGCGCTAAGGAATATTGTATCAGATTCACCATGTTTTAGTTATAGAAGAGCTAGTAGCTTAAAGAACATTCTTTGTTATAAAGAGCAACCAAAAAATACATCTTACTTTTATACCAATAAGCAAGGAACATACAGATGTAATGATTGCACTTTTTGCAAGTACATTAATAATGACAAGTTTGTTAGACATCCAGTCAAAGTTGCAGCTTTTGAACTAAGGGCATTTGGTAATTGCAACCCGCAACACTATATATATATATGTATATATATATATATGTGTGTGTGTGTGTAGCAAACTGCTCCAAGTACAAAGCATACTACATAGGCAAGACAAGTAGAAAATTGAAAGAGAGAATAGGTCAACAGATGTCAGACATCAGGAGGAGTGTTCAAACAAATGCCTTATATAAGCATATTCTTAATACAGCTCTAACTCATACTTTTAAATTTGCAATTTTGCAAGTTATTCTTGCACCGCTTAGAGGGGGCAACGTAAAATTACACACAGAGAGTATAGAACTGCAATGGATTTTTAGATTTAAGGCACACATACCCCCTGGCTTGAATGGGATGGTTACCATTAAGCCTTATTTGAAGTACCTACTTAATTGATGGCAGAGTGTCAGAGTGTATTGTGTTGCCTGAGTCAATTGATGCCTGGTACACTGAATGTTTTGTATTTGTCTGTACCCTATATCTTTGAAAAAATCTAAATTTTACAAGTACCTTCATTATTTATTGTTATTCTCACTTACATTTTTTCTACATACAATTTTATGCATATTTTACTTATTTTTTACCTTATCATGTGACTACAATTTTAACATGTGACTAGATCATGTGACTACACCTTGATTATATAAGCTAAGCACAATGTGTTGCTCAGTTTCTTTGCCTGATGAAACCTATCTGAGTGAAAATGTCTTCTGCACTTGGAAGTTTTTAAGTACGCTGTGGATTTTAAACTTGTGGAATAAGCAGCATCTTTTTAATTATGTTGTGGATTTTAAACATGTGGAGTAAGCACTTCTAAGTCCTGGAATAAACAACTATTTCTTTTTAAAAACAACTCTTCAAGTAAGTTGTGGACTTTGAATTCTTGAATTAACTGCTGTTTATCTCTGCTCATGGTTCCAGTTACTTTTTTATTTTGCTGGTCTTCCCTTATTAGTAATGGACTTGTCACTGCACTAATACTGTTGTTTTACTTTTAAGTACCTGTAGATGCTATGGTTGTGGTGGTGACCACTAAGAATGAACTAGCAGAACAGAGTTCCACTGTCCATCCCCCTAGCAGGGAGTCTAGGGCTTTGGACAGATTCAGGAAGCATATGTATGCTTTAGCAACATTTGCCATCAGGTCGCTGAACTACATGGCACACTTTACAAGATTCCAGAGGGACTTGATTAAGGAACTGTCAAAATCCATTTTTGGAACCACTACTGCTGAGACTCAGGCTTCTGTGGCCTGACAGTTGGCAACCCTTCAGTCCATCTCAAATTCATCCATGAGGCTTATCTCTCATGCTGCTGAGGGTACCTGAAGGGCAGTGATTTCAGGCATTTCCATTAGGAGGCATGCCTGGATGCACATGTGACTTTGCAGAGCCCTTCAAGCCCTCTTTCATTAATGCTGCTTTTGACAGAACCTCTTTATTTGGCCCCAAAGTGAAGGACACACTCTTCAGGTGTAAGCAGGGTGGAAAGACCCTCTGTGCAGTGGGAGTACACTTTACAACGCCTCAAAGGACCTATTCTAGGAAGTAGTGGGGAGAATGAAAAATGTGGTTAAAAAAAATCCCAGGATCCTTTTCAAGATCCATGTGGAGTTAGTTCCTCCAGAGGCATGGGGGGAACTCAAATGGAAGACAACACCCACATGGCAGGGGTGGCCCTCAGTGCCAAGGATCCAGGTATTCTTTGTCTAACAGACCCTACCAGCACCCGTGAAAGGAGGCCCGATTGTCCTCCTCTGGAGACAATTGGGGGGTCATTTATCTCTGCACCAGAAAGCCTGACTAGACATTATGAAAGATTTATGGGTGCAGAAGAGTATTTCTAGAGGTTATATAATTCCCTTTTCCCTTCCACCTCCATTCTCATGCAGGTTTCCCAATATTTCACCCAATCAGAGGAAAACAGTAGCACTAGAAATACAAAAGTTGCTAGAAAAAAAAAGAGTCATCTAAGAGGTCCCACCAGACCAGATAGAATCTGGAACTTACTCAAGATTCTTTTTAGTGCAAAAGAAAACAGGGGACTGGAGACCTATTTTGGATCTCAGCAAATTGAACAAATCAGTTCGACAAACAAAGTTTCAGATGTAGACTTTCAAGAGGCGTACTATCACATAAAATTGTACAGACTGTCCAGAAGGTACTTATTCTTCCAGTCATTACCAGTTCAGAGCCCTGCCCTTTGACTTCACCACAGCCCTCAGGGTCTTCACCAAATGCATGGCTGTGGTGGCAGCTCACTTGAGACTGCAGGGATTCCAGGTGTTTTCTTATCTAGATGACTGGCTCATTATTGCCCTGACAAGTCATCTACTCATAAGAGCGAGAGATCAGGTACTCCAAACTTGCTCCCTTCTAAGAAATACCATAAATTACAGCAAATCTCAGAACCTTCTCAGTTGCTGGAGTTTGTAGGAACAGTTTTCAACACAGTATCACTAACAGTTTCTGTTCCTCTTGCAAGAGTATAGGCTATCAGATTCTAGGTCAAAAAGATAATTCACAGTGCAACAATTTCAGCATGATTGATTCTACAAGCCCTAGGATCAATATCAACAGCCATAATTTTAGTTCTAATGAGATTCCGTATGAGGATTATTCAATGGATGCTAGCAACTCAATGGTCAATTCTTTATCAACACATGTCAATCCAAATAAAAATTACTCAAGCATGCAAAAGGTGTCTTTGGTGGTGGATTCAATCAGGTCGAGTTCTTCAAGGTCACCCTTTCATTCTTCCTCAGCCCAATGCTATAGTGACCACAGATGCTCCCTTCCCAGATTGTGTGTGTGGAAGGCACTTCCTGGGGAAAATGGTCCAAGCACTTGGTTCCCTGAAGAGGCCAACATGCGTATCAACATGCTAGAAATGAGAGCAGTGCTCTTAACGTTGCAAGCATTCCAAGATTCTCTCCCTTCATGGACAATTGCATTTCAAATGGACAAAATGTCAGTAGTCTAGTACATAAACAAGGAGGAACCAGGTCTTAGCCCTTGTGGCGAGATGCCCTCAGAGTGTGGCAATGGGTGATCTGGTCCAACGCCTTTCTGATAGCAATGCATATCCCAGAAAAGTCCAGCATGATAGCAGACAAGCTGAGCAGGTCCATTCTACTACCTCACAAGTAGTTCCTCAACAACAAAGTGACAGAAAATGATTTTCTGTCAGTGGGGCAAACCTTGCTGTGATCTTTTTGCTTCTCCCCTAAACAACAAGTGCAGCATCTTCTTCACCCTGATCCTCCCACCAGAGGAATCACCGAGGGATGCTCTGCTCCACGATTGGCTCCCCAGTCTCCTCTATGCTTATCCCCTAACTCCCTTGATCCCCAAATTTCTGCAGAAAGCTGCCAGGTTGATGAGCAAAGTCATCCTCATTGCACCTTACTGGGCTTCATAGATTTAATTTCCCTTTCATGTAGTCTACCACCCTTGGATTCTGGATCTGATTCCAGACCTCCATCTCACCTTATGGGCATGATTCATCTTGATATCCTAAACCTAAAGCTGACAATGTGGTTCTTCCACTTCTTTTAATAGCCAGACAACCTATGCTGCCTTCCCCATCCATCATATACTTTTATCTTCCCATAAAGCTTCTGTGAGGAAACTTTACAGAAGTAAATGGAAGAGGTTTTGTTTTTGGGGGGGGGCACATCAGAAACATATTGGTGCTTTTTCAGCCTCTGTACAGAGTGCCCTTGAAGTTTTGCCAACAATTTTTAACAAAGTAGCTAGCTCTTCAACCATTAGAGCTCAGTTGGCCGCAATCTCTAACTTCCATATTGGATTTGAGAATTCTTCCCTGGCTTCATCTAAGCTTTGTAAGGCCTTCTGTCGAGACCACCTTATAAAGACCCTACTCCACCATGGGACTTGAATTTAATACTGCATGCCTTAAATCATTCCCCCATTTGAACCAGCAGCAAAATGTGTGGAAAACTAACTTTCTAGTGGCCATTACCTCTGCTAGAAGAATTTTTGAACTTCAAGCATTGTCCTTTAAACTTCCCTACTTGATTTTTCATAGGTGATAGAGTAACACTATGAACCAATCCTTCTTTCCTTCCTAAGGTGTAGTGTCAGAATCCAGCATCAACCAGTCTATTAATCTGCCTGTTTTATTTCCAAAATTTGAAAACAAAGGAGACTATATGTAGCACTTGTTAGATGTTCATAGCCAATCATGTCTCTATTTACATAAGACAAAAGAATTTAGAAAATATTATCAACTATTTGTATCCTTTTTGGATGCCAAATTAGGTAACTTGGTTACAAAGGTAACTTTGGCAAGATGGCTTACCGATTGCATATCTTTTGTCTACAATAAATATAGAAGTTATGTACTTACCATAATGTTCCATGTAAGTTGTGTATCTCGCCTTTATTCTCACTGATGGGTTTGGAGCTGATCCTCTGCTCCGACACGGCCGATAGCAAGCTCAAGGTTTGCCAGTAGCTTGAGACCAAGCCCCTTATCCCACAATGCACTGCTGAAATTACCTCAGATCTTGTTTGCTGCAAATAACAGTATATACATATATATACATATATACAACATATATGTACTCATATATATATATATATATATATATATATATATATATATATATATATACACATACATACATACATACAAAGAACACTTCCCAAAGGGGAAGAAGAAATATTGAATAAATTGAATAACCAGGATGGTACTATTAAAAACACTGTAGAGAAACCAAAGAAACACTTGAAACTTTAAACACCCAGCTGTAAAAGTCCATCAGATTAACCAAACTCGGACGAATGAAATTAGTGCTTTCAATCACTTTTTAATACTGTGATCTTCTTCAGAAAACTGGATGGTACTATTCTCTAAGTCAACAGTCAGCCAGGAGGGGGAAGGAGGGAGGGACGTGAGAATAAAGGTGAGATAAACAACTCACATGGAACGTTATGGTAAGTACATAACTTCTATATGTGAAGTTAAATCTCGCCGTTTATTCTCACTGATGGGTAGCGTCCCTAGCACCCTCAACCTTGGGTGGCTCATGGGAGTATGTTCTTCAGGACCGTAGAACCAAAGGAAGACCTGTCCCTTGAAGCCCTATCTACTTTGTAATATGTTTTAAAGATATGAGGCGTAGACCAAGTGGCTGCAGCGCAAATATTGTCAAGGGGCAATTTAGCTTGAAAAGCAGAACAGGTAGAGACATCTCTGGTAGAATGAGCTTTTGGTTTGTGCGTTAAAGGCATGCTCACATTCTCATAAACAAAGGATATACAATCGGATAACCATTTAAATAAAGTTGTTTTAACCACTGGATTGCCTTTTCTTGCTTCTGAGAAGGATACAAAAAGTTGATCTGATTTCCTAAGATCCTTAGTTCTGTCAAGATAAAATCTGAGCTGTCTGTGAACATCAAGATTGTGCAGCATATATTCAAATTTGCCAGAGTGGTTGGGGAAAAAGACTGGCAGTTCAATGACCTGATTGATATTTGACTCGGAACAGACTTTAGGTAAAAATGAGGGGTTTGCTCTGAGAGATACTCTATCAGCATGGAAGATCATGTAGGGTGATCTGATAGATAATGCCTGAAGTTCTGACACTCTGCGGGCAGACGTAATGGCCACAAGAAATATTGTTTTCCAAGATAAAAATTTTAAATCACAAGAAGATGCTGGTTCAGAAGGAGGAAGAATAATTTGAGACAGCATAAGGTTTAAATTCCAGGGAGAAAAGGGAATTTTGATCGGAGGTCTCATATGAAGAACACCTTTAAGGAAGGTTTTAGATAACTTATGGCTCATAATATTTGAGTCACCAAGACCAAGGTGAAAATTTGAGATAGCAGCTAAATGAACTCGAGCTGTAGCAGCTGCTGCCCCTTCCTTAAAAATCTTTGTTAGAAATTCTAAGATTGAAGATAGTGGAGCTTGGAAAGGGTCAATGTTCTGCGCGTTGGCCCAAATTGAGAACCTTTTCCATTTACTGCCATATAATTTCCTGATAGATGGCTTGTGAGAAGACAAAAGAATCTGTCTTGTGTCTTCTGAAATTGTATGAAGCCTGGCAATTAGGGGAAGTGGATTAGCCAAGCAGTCAGTTTCAGGGACTGCAGAGAAGGATGAAGATCCCCTGACGGGTGAGTCAGAAGGTCCGGAACTGTGTCCAGGATCCATGGATCTTCCAACAGATGATGGTGGAGAAACAGAAACCAAATCTGTCGAGGCCAGTAGGGGGCTATGAGTATAAAGGTCCTTCCCAGCAATTTTGCTTTCTGTAAAAATCTGGGTATTAATGGGAAGGGTGGAAATGCATAAAAGAGACCCGGGGGCCAATCGTATAAAAGTGCGTCTCTCGGTGAATGACCGGGAGATGGTATTAGGGCAAAGTAGCTTCTGCATTTTGAATTGATATGGCTGGCAAAAAGGTCACAGCAAGGCTGGCCCCATTTGCAGAAAATCAACTCCGCAACCTGTTGTTTAAGAGACCACTCATGAGGGAGTAATATTGCCCTGCTTAGCTTGTCCGTTATCACATTGGATTTTCCCGGGATGTGCGTTGCTAACAGAAAATGCTGGGATGACACAGCCCATTGCCAGACCTTGAGGGCTTCTTGACAAAGGGGGTAAGACTTGGTTCCACTCTGCTTGTTCATGTACCAGACTGCTGACATGTTGTCGGTCTGAATTGCAATAGTCCCTAGAGGGAGAGAGTCCTGAAAGTACTGCAATGCCAGAAGTACAACTCTCAACTCTAGAATATTGATGTGCAGATGTGATTCTTGATCTGTCCATGTGCCTTGGGCAGTCTTTCCCTGAAAATGCCCCCCCCCCCCAATCAGGGAAGCGTCCGTGGTCACAGTGGCTACTGGGGGGGACATTGTGACATGAAGAGACATCAACTACCACTGAAGGTCTCTCCTGCAAGAATCCGTGATAAGAATCATGTGGTGCATTGGTAGTTTCTGGTAAGACCACTGAGCAAAGAGGAGCCATTGAAGAATTTGCATATGCATCCTTGCGAGTGGTATAGCCAGGATTGCTGCTGCCATCAAACCTAGTACTTTCAATACCTCCGCTGCTGTAGCTTTGTTCTTTGACACCAGTGAGCTGACATTTTGGCGGACAAGAGAGACTCTTTCGATAGGGAGATGTAGAGTGGTAGTTGAGGTATCTAACTCTGCTCCTATAAAAACGGTATGTTGAGATGGCGATAAGGCAGACTTTTCAAAGTTGATTGTAATGCCTAATTGATGGCAGAGTGTCAGAGTGTATTGTGTTGCCTGAGTCAATTGATGCCTGGTGGTAGCAGTGAGGAGCCAATCGTCTAGTTATGGAAACACCTGAAATCCTAGATGCCTCAGGTGAGCCGTGACCACTGCCATGAATTTGCTGAACACTCTGGGGGCTGTAGTGAGACCAAAGGGTAGGGCTCGAAACTGGTAATGATTGGCTCCCAGCCAGAAGCGCAGATGATCTCTGGAGCTTCTGTTCATCTTTATGTGATAGTATGCGTCCTTGAGATCTATGGAGCACATCCAATCGCCTTTCCCTAAGAAGGGAAGAATGGACTGAAGCGTGACCATTCGGAACTTCTCTTTCTTTATGAACTGGTTGAGTCTGTTGAGGTCCAAGATAGGTCTCCAGTCCCTTGTTTTCTTTGATACCAAAAAGAATCTTGAGTAAGTTCGGAATGTGACTTGGTCTGCTGGGACTGGTTGGATGACTCTTTTTTTCTAGCAATCTGCAGACCTTTATGATTGCTTGTTCCCTGAGATTGGGTGGAACATCTGGGATTTTCTTTATAGGAATGGGAGGGGTAAAGAACGGTATGAAATATCCTCTGGAAATGATGCTTTGTACCCATGTATCCAATGTTATGTTTAGCCAGGCATCTGGGTACAAAGACAAGCAACCCCCAACTGCCTCTAGAGCCGAACAGTTGGGCCCCCTTTCAGGGGCACTGGTAGGACTGAACGGAGAACTGACCCCTGTCACCCTGTTGCTGCAGACCCCGTTATAACCCCCTCCTCTGCCTCTAGAGGGGGTTTCTCCACGTGTGTCCTGAAAGGCTGGCTGAGTTTTTCAGAACCACATTTTTCCCCCCTAGGGCCCTTGGGGTAGGGCTGAGTAGGGGTGGAAAAACGGACCCCAATGGCAGATAAGGTCTTGCCTTCCTGCTCACACCTGGTTAAAGTTTCCTTTACTTTGGGCCCAAACAGTGATGAGCCATCGAATGGGGTATTAATAAAGGAAGACTTAAAGGGTTCCGCAAAGGAACAGAAACGCATCCAGGCTTGTCTTCGAAGAGCAATGCCTGAACTAGCGGCTCTACTCGAACCATCGGCTGCATAGGATATGAGATGCATGGACGAGTTCACCACTGAGTTTAGGGTAGCGAGCTGGGCGTTGACTTTGTTGGCCACTCCTGCAGCTACCATACCCTGGAGAGTATCTCCTAGCTCTTTCAGGATATCTCTCTGTAGTCTTGTAAAATGGGTTAAGTATTTCAGTTATCTCAGAGAAAAAGTCGCTGAACTAAACATGCGCTTCCCATATCTATCCATAACTCTAGAATCTCTGTTAGGGGGATGGATAGAAGAGGATGTCTTAGATACTTCCTTTTTGGTGGCTGCAGCTACCACCATGGCATCAGCAGGCACTCCTTTTATTAAAAATGTCTTGCTCACTGGGGCAGATATGAATTTATTGGGTCTACGAGGGACAGGTTCCATGGCCTCCGATGACTCCCACACCTTACGAGAGATCAGTTCCTTGAGCTCGTCATAAGGCGGAGACACCCAAGAAGTGGAAAGTTGAGACCCAAAAGCCTTCAAGACCACAGACTCATCCTCAGTAGGGGTCTTGGACTGCCAATCACCCCTCTGACTAAGGATCTCTAGTATCTCTGCAAAGGAGATATCCTCAGAGGGGGATCGAGGGGACCCTTCTAAGTCCGTGTCAGATGTCAAAGACTCCTGTGGAGAGTCTAAGTGTCTCCTCTTGCACAGTCTCTTCCTGGGCACCTCCTCAGTGAGGGGATCTGGGGAGGTCTCAGAAAAGCAGGGGACGTCCTGTGGGGGTACTTGAGGCTCGAGGTCTCTATGCTTAGAGGGATCGGTAGATGAAGAAGCAGACACAGGAGCTTGAGAGTAGAGGGAAAGCTGAACCGATGCTGACATTGTCTTTGGAGACAAAACTCTCCTCATAGCATCGAAGGCACCATGGCACCGACGAGAAGGAGTGGACGGACCCTAGAGTACCGTCCGATCCTCCCGCACTGAAACCTTGGGCTCCGAGCCCAAGTTAGGAGCCGAGCTCATCCGAGCCGAAGCCCTGAGAGGAAGAGCCGGCACCGACAAGTCAGTGCGACTATCCTCCCCGGACCCGACGAGAGAGCGTCAGCTCCTAGAGTCCTCGGTCGATGCCGAGGACATCCAGGTAGATGGAGCCAATAACACCGGTGCAGGTATCGGCTCCAAGGGTTCAACCACAATCGGTTCAATTTCCTTCAGCTCCGAGAGTCCAGTACGGCTCGGAGGAGGAATAGACATGTCCGGTTCCATGGTCTTCGGTACCGATGAGCTGGTCGGGGCCGACAACAATTTGGCAAGTCCTGGTACCTGTAAAAGCTTCTGCACTAGCCGATCCCTGTCCAAATCTGAAAGGCTGACTGAAGACTTGGCTGAATGCACCGAAGGTGCTGACTGGAGCAGAGGTGAAGAAGGAACTTCAAAGACCGGCTCCAATACTGAGAGCTGGCTCCAAATCAAAGGTGCACTCGGTTCCGATGACTGTGGAACCGATGACCCTCCTTCTGAAATCTTAGCCTTTTTTGAGACCTTATCGGAAAACTTGGATTTTGAGGACGTACTAGCACCCTCGTGGCTACTCAAAACTTTTGAAAAAGATTGCTGTAGCAATCCCCTGTCTATAAGTTTCCTCCTTCACTCCAAGAGAACTCTTGAAGAAAAGGAGTGGCAAATGCTACAGGTGTCTTGGAGGTGTTTAGCCCCCAGACAGTAGACACATTGAATGTGTCCATCAGTGACAGACATTTTCTGCCCACAATCTGGGCATTTTTTGAATCCCGATTTGGGATGGGATTTCTCCCTATCATCCGACATACTTAAGTGAAAAAACAGTAAATTAGATCTACAAACAACTAAGCCCAAACCGGGCACTATCTGTAATAGTATTTTATATATATATATATATATATATATATATATATATATATATATATACATATATACATATATATATATATATATACATATATATATATATATATATATATATATATATATATATATATATGCATATATACATATATATATATATATACATATATATATATATATATATATATATATACATATATATATATATATATATATATATATATATATATATATATAGATATATATGTACACAAATATAGATACAAATATAGGGCTAAGAGGCCCATAGAAAAACCTGACTATTATAAAGATTAATAGTAGAGAAAAAGGGCTTAAGGCCCACACAAACTAAGAAGCCAACAAGGCCCTAACTTTTAAACTATTTCTACTATCTAAGTATTTAACTAGAGAGTAAATATAATAGTACTAACATACATTATATATTTTAAACAAAAAAGAAAACTTTTTTATAGACTTGCTGTTAATTTGTTTCTAAAATGGTCCAAGCTAACTGGATCACCGTGATCTCTCTTGCTGCGGCAAACTAGATCTAAGGTAATTCCAGCAGTACATTTTGGGGTAAGGGGCTTGGTCTTGAGCTACTCGCAAACCTTGAGCTTGCTATCGGCCGTGTTGGAGCCGAGGATCGGCTCCAAACTCATCAGTGAGAATATACGGCGAGATTTAACAACTTCACATTGAGTGTTTCATTACCAAAACCTTTTAAGAGCCCACTTGACTAGATCCATGGCAAATTCATCAGTGTTTTTATCCAGGCATTCCATGGATGACATATGTGCAGCTGCAACTTGGGCTAATCTTTATACCTTTATTACTCATTACAAATTAGATCTGGTCTCAAGGGGAAGAACAGCGTTTGGCTCAACCATGCTCAGTAATATCCTTCCTTAGAGTCCACCTTGGATTTCAGGAAGCTGGGGACTCTGTATCCACAAAAAAGGGGAGAGCTAGTACCTGACACTCGACTGGAGTAACTTAAACCAAAATGAAATGGGTACTGTGGAAGAACAGGCATCTTGTCACAATGATGTTTTATAAAACCAAGTAGTTTTATTAAGACAGCTGCAAAAGAACAAGGGTCACAAAAATAACTCCAGCAATTTCACCAGCACAATAGATCCAGTACAATATTTTCAGTTAGCTGAGGACTCTGTCCCAACTGTTGAGGAATGAATGAAAATTGACATGATGTAAAAAAGTTATGTGCTCAACATAGCATTCTATCTGTGTTGCCCAGTTTTCATTCTTCCTCAAACCTGTCCCACCAACCTTAGCCATTTAACAATAATTTCTGGAAAAACAAGAAATCTGATATTGTTAATCCTCGTTTATTCCTTACGTGTGGGTAGTCGGTTCTGACCTTGGAACCAAGCTGGCCATCTTCCAAGCTCGCGCCAGCCACAACTCTCGAGGTAAATTCTTACCCAGAATTCCCCTCTCCCCGTTACCTCAGATTTCATTTGCCATGTCACTATTCGGTCGTGTCAAGCTACTTCTCTTGAGCTAAGTACAATATTTTTCAACATACCTAATTTCTAAGTCATTAGATAGTTATCTCTTACCTTATCACATTTAGCGATACCCTTTTTCAATCCTTTTCACTCTTCTCTTCTCTTCTTTCCGCGAGGTAATTCCTTTTTTTACCATCATTGGTAAACCCCTTTCCTTTTTACCTTCGGGTATTTCTTGTGCCATTGCTGGTATTTTTCTGGTTCCTCCTTCTTTCCCCCTAACCATGGCAGATAAAAAAGGTAGTCCAGGGTTTAAAAGATGTTTGGATTGTGGCCATAAATTATCTAGTTCAGATGCACATTCCCTGTGTGTCTACTGTTTGGGTGTGCCTCACTTAACAGTTGACGTGCCTTGTGGGATTTGTAAGATCTTTTCTAACCGGACATTAATTGAAAGGAAAAATAAATTAATATTGAAGGGGCTACTTAAATCTCCCTTTTCAGAGGCTATTTCTGGGTCGGAGGCTTCAACCCCTCCAAGATCCCATAAGAAAAAGAGTGATGAACAAAAAAAGGCTAAGTCTCTTCCTTCGTCCCCAGCTGGGGACTCTCAGGAACTGAGACCTAAGAAAGCTAAGCTTTCCAGTTCAGATTTGACTTCTTCGACTCCAGCGCTTTTGGTGGCTAGATATTTGACACCGAGGCCATCGGCGCCATCTGCGACTTTGGCACCGACTAGTGTGCCCCATACCGCAATGGTACCAAGAAGCTCCTTAGTTCAGACTCCCTTACCGGCACTGACTGTTCAGTCGATGCAGACTGTTATGACGTCGATGGATGTTTCGACGCCCATTCCTTTTTCGGCTCCAACAACTTACCCAGCACCGACTACCCTCTCAGTACCGACCATTCAGTTTTCATCTTAGTGCCAACAACCACTTCAGTATTGACCTCATCATTGGTGCAGACCATGCCTTTGGCACCGATGATTTCCTCAGTGCAGACACCAGTAGTTCAGACCATTACAACTCCGTTGTTTTCAGTGCAGATCCCCCTCCCAGTGGTGAGCACCGAGCTAGCTCCATCCTTGGATAGACATGACTCTCCCTCAGCCATGTCCGTGAAATCCACTAGAAGCCTCTCTGAACATGATGTGTTGCATCTTGTGGATCAGTTGCTTTTGGCCAGAGGTATCCCACCCCCCCAGGACCTATCCTTCCTCGGGAGGTGATCATCCTTTACCAAAGACCCCTACTTATTCTCCTCCTTCATTACCTTTGAAGCCCCTTGATCTAGCACAGTCTTCCCCCACTATGGTTCCCTTTATGGACCTCACTAAGGAGCCACAGTTGCCTTTGTGGCAGGAAAGTCTTGCCACTGCCCATGATGTCAGCTGTGGCTTACATACCTTGGTGTTTCACAGCCATCCAGGGACTCCGGGTCGGCAGGCTGAGCCACTTGGGTGAGGGATGACCCCTGCCATGGGTCCCCACCCCTCTTCAGGTGGACTGGCCTTCCATCTAATGGAGAAGGCTCTTGCATCAGTTGGCAACCCTGTGCTGTCACTCTCCCCGCCTTCCTGTAGACCGCATCCCACACAAGCCACTCCTAGCAGACACCGAGCACAAGGGCCTCAGGACATACTCCCACAGGAGACCCCTTTTGCACTGTCTTCCCCAGCTTCTCCCTCTGAGGAAGATCATCGAAAGAGCTCATGCAAGAGGAAGCACATGAACTCCATAGAGGCGTCCCTTACTGAAGACACAGACTTTGATGATGGGGAAGGGTCCCCTCAATCACACTCTGACGTATCCTTTAGTGATATCCTTGAAATCCTTAAACAGAGAGGTGATTGGCAGCTCTCTAGCCCAAACTCTGAAGAGTCTGTGTTCCTGCAGGCCATTCGTGCCCGGCCCCTACCTCCTGGGTTACTCCACCTGCCGACAAACTTGTCTGTCTCATCGTGCAGCATGCATGGAAGGCTCCTGACACCATTGAGGCCATTCCCCAGAGGCCAGATAAAATTTTGTCCCCTCCTGCTAGTGATCCCCATTGGTCCAAAGGTCTTCCTGTAGATGCCTTGGTGGTGGCGGCTGCAACTAAAAAGGACCTGGTGGAAGAAGAAAGCCAGACTGTCCATCCACCCACCAAAGAGTCCCGGACTCTGGACAGAATAGGGAAGCATACCTTTGCATCAGCGACCTTTGCAGTCAGGTCCCTGAACTATATGGCACACTTTACCAGGCTTCAAAGAGACTTAATTTCTGAGCTCTCTGAAACCTTGGCTGGAGCTGTGTCTGATGAGGTCCATGACAAAATGGCCTCTCAGCTAGCCACCATCGAATCGATGTCTAACTCCTTCATGCACCTGATATCTCACGCATCAGAAGGAGCAGCTAGAGTGGCGGGTTCAGGAATTGTTCTGAGATGCCATGCCTGGATGCACTTGTGTGATTTCGCAGAACCCTTCAAGGCTTCCTTTCTCAATGCTCCCATTGAAGCCTCTTCGTTGTTCGGACCCAAGGTTAAAAACACACTGGCTAGATGTGAACAGGATGGTAAGACCCTTTCTGCTGTGGGTGTTCATTATTCTTCCCCTCAACGGGCTTTCTCCAGAAACCAGAAGAGTGGGAAGATATGGCGCAAAAAGTCTCAAGGTTCTTTCTGTGACACACAGGCTGAGTTCTCCCCTAGAGGCAGAGGGGCAATCTCAGAGGGAAGATGCCCCCTTTGGGGCAGAGAGGGTCTGCATAACCAGGGTTCCAGGGATTCTTTCCCTGGCCAATCTTACCATCGGTCCTGAAGAGCAGCCCAACTGCTTTCCTCTGGAAGTGGTTGGGAGTCGTTTCTCTTTGTACCCTTCTGCCTGGCTAACCATTACCACCGATTCTTGGGTACAAAGGATAATAACCAGAGGTTATCATATCCCCTTCGACCTTTGTCCCGCCCCCCCCAAACAAGCTTAACCGACGTTCCACCCAGTCAGAGGGAAGAAGCAGCATTAGAGATTTCAAAGCTGCTAAGAAAAAGACTCATCCAAATAGTCCCTCCAGACCAGATAGGATCCAGATTTTACTCAAGACTATTTTTGGTGCCAAAAACAAAAATGGGGACTAGAGACCAATTTTGGATCTCAGTGTATTGAACAAGTTTGTAAAGGTACAGAAATTCTGGATGGTCACAATACAGTCTATCCTTGCACTTTTGGAAAAAGATGATTGGATGTGCTCAATAGATCTTCAAGATGTGTACTACCACATAAAAGTAGACAGACCATCAAGAAAATTCCTTCGCTTCCGTGCGGGAGCCAGTCATTACCAGTTCAGAGTACTGCCCTTTGGACTCTCTACAGCCCCCAGGGTGTTCACAAAGTGCATGGCAATCATCACAGCTCACTTGCAACTACAAGGATTCCAGGTGTTTCCATACCTAGAAGAATGGCTCATCTCCACCCCACCAGACATCTATTGGAAGAAGCCCTGGCATACTCTCTTCTCACTGCAGAAAGGCTAGGCATAATCATAAACTGGAAAAAATCCAGTCTCACTCCATCTCAGTCCACAGAATTCATAGGGGTCATCTTGAACACAAAGAATTGCAGAGCATCCATTCCTGAGCACAGAATTGTAAGGATAAAGCAGCAACTGATTCCAATCCTTTCAAGGGAGAAATCCACAGCTCATTCTGTTCTCCAGCTGTTGGGTTCCATGGCAGCCTCCATTACTATTGTCCCCCTGGCCAGGTTTCACATGAGGCTTCTACAATGGCTACTACTCACCCAATGGTATCCCTTTCAGTACCCTCTTTCAGCCAAGATTCGGGTAACTCACAGGTGCAAGCAAGATTTAAATTAGTGGATGGTGCACAATCCATCACAATGGTCTCTCCCCTTCTCCCCCCAACAGCCCAAGGCCACAGTGACCACGGACACCTCCCTGATGTGGTGGGGGGGGCTATTTCAGGGACAGACAGTCCATGGTACTTGGTCTGAAATGGAGGCCCATCTGCATATAAATGTTCTAGAGCTGAGGGTGTTGCTTCTGATGTTGTAAGCATTCCATCCCCTGCTGCCATCTGGGACTATTGCGATACAATCAAACAACATGGCGGTGGTCTGGTACATCAACAAATAAGGTGGAACCAAATCTTACCCACATTGTCGGGAGGCCATGAGGATATGGCAATGGGCGATGGCTACCAACCGCTTTCTTCTAGCAACAGACATTCCCAGGAGGTCCAACATGATAGCAGACAGACTCAGCAGGTGTATTCTACAACCTCATGAGTGGTCCCTGAATCCTTTGATAGCAGCAGAGAGTTTCAGCTGCTGGGGTCTTCCTTGCTTCCTTGCTGCAACCTTTTTGCATCCCTGACCAACTACAAATGCAGCAACTATTTTGCCCAGATTCTCCCTCCGGGACAGTCACCCAGGGATGCTCTAGTCCCCGATTGGCCCTTGGGTCTACTTTATGCATATCCACCTCTCCCCCTCATTCCCCAGTTTCTGAAGAAAGCCTGCCGGTTGAAGAGCAAAATAATCCTCATAGCACCATATTGGCCTCATCAGATTTGGTTCCTCTTCCTTTGGCCTCACCTGCTAGATCAACCGTGGATTCTCCATCCAGCCCCGGGGTTGATTTCTCATCCACAAAATCTGATTCACCCCAATTTGAACAGCCTGAAGCTGACAGCTTGGCTCCTCCAATTCCTTTGATTGCCAGGCAGAATGATCTTTCTTTGCAAGCACGTGACATTCTTATTGCATCTCATAAGTCTTCCACCAGAATTACATATCTCAGCAAGTGGAAAAGATTTACTATTTGGCTGAAAGAAAAACAGGTAGATCCTTTTTCAGCACCAGTGTCAAAAGTACTGGAATATCTGTTTACCTTATTCCAATCCGCTCTATCTGCCTCTACCATTAGAGTTAATTTGGCTGCAATATCTAATTTTCATGATGGTGTCCAAGACTCTTCTCTTATGTCACACAAATTATGCAAGACTTTCATAAAAGGCATGAATCATCTAAAACCCCCTTTTAGAGAACCTACTCATCTATGGGACCTGTCATTAGTCCTACAAGCTTTGACAATGTCACCTTTCGAACCAACTTCTTCTTGCGACCTCAAATATTTGTCATGTAAAACCTTGTTTTTGGTCGCCATTACCTCTGCCAGACATATCTCTTAACTTCAAGCCTTATGCATCAAGAGACCATATTTGATTTTTCATAGCGATAGAGTGTCATTGAGAACTAATCCTTCCTTTCTGCCAAAAGTGATCTCTGAAATGTCCATTAATCAAACCATTGAATTGTCATTTTTCTTTCTCAATCATTCAAACAGAGGAGAGTATTGCGTACATACCCTAGATGTTCACAGGCAAATTCACTTCTACTTGAACAGGACTAAGGCTTCTCATAAATCAGACCAATTATTTTTGGCCTATTCTGGACCTAAATTAGGATGTGTATTGTTGATCCTTGTTCAGTCATTACGACCCTCCCTCCTTCCCCCTCCTGTGGCTTCTAGTGGATCTCACCATCCGATTCTGTTAGGTCATTTGACCAGAGGTAGCCTCTACCCTCTTTTGACTTGCAAACTCAATCTGAGGTAACAGGGAGAGGGGAATTCTGGGTATGAGTTTAGCGCAAGAGTTGTGGCTGGCGCGAGCTTGGAAGATGGCCGGCTCGGTTCCGAGGTTGGAACCGACTACCCACGCATAATGACTGAATGAGGATCAACAATACAGATGGAACGTTATGGTAAGACATAACTTCTATTCTAATCTAGCAAACCTGAGGTATGTTAGGGGCTGGTGCACTGTGGGTAAGGGATAAGCTCGAGAGCTTTATGATTACTGTGAACTATAGTAATGGCCAAATTGGATCCGAGGATCGGATCCAAACCCAACTGTTGTGAAAGAATGAAAATGGACAACACAGATGAAAGATTATGGTGAATACATGACTTCTTTTTTGCTAAGGGTGTACTCCAGCATGGCCACACTCCCGGTCAACAAATGTAAATCAATAAATATCACAAAAGACATCAAAGAGAACCTGTACATACAACATGCAGGGAATAGTGCAGGCCCACCAGATGTCTAAAAGGCAACACCAATCTCCTAAACTCTCACAGATAGGAAGAAATTAGGCTAGGAATCAGTGGAAGGCAAAAATAAAAGGGTTCTGAGGCCTGAATTTAGCCACACAGGCTTCACGATCATATTATGAGGACCTCCTCCTTGTGAGAAGAATAGTAAAACAAGTACTCCAGTCAACTCCAGGAGCCACTCTTAGTGGTAGTTGTAGAAGTTTTCTTCTAGGTCATCAGTAAGCTGGCAAAAGGTTGCTCCTTAAGTAACTATAGTACAGTTCACAGGCCACAACAAGCAGAGGTTGCCTCTTTTCTGTGGTAATACAGAGGAAACTGTCTGATGCCTAAGTGACCCACATATTGTATTCCTTTGACTCATGCTATTGGCTGCCTTGTATCATAGCAATGCTGCCAACAGATGGACAGGCCTGCAGTTTGTCATGCTTCTAGTATCCAGGATGGAACTCTGCTGCTTATTACATTCCACTAGTGTGCTCTCCCAGTCAGTAGGTACAATACCATTGTAGATTCTCACAGCAGATCTGACAACTGCAGGAAGATTTACAATTTTTAAAACTGTTTCAGTATTAAAAGTGGGAACTTTCCTATAATGAACATCATGATAAAATCCCGGCTGTATGAGTGGCAGAAAAGAAATGGAAATAGCGGGGTTAGGGAGACCTTCTTACTTTGAATGTGCTAGCATGTATACAACAGCAGATGTTCTGAATGTATTCCATGCTTGTAAGGTAGAGAATGCAAGAAATGTGTTAAGACGTGGTCATCAAGATGGCCCCTTTCAAGTAAGATTATTCCAAGGGAAAAAGAGCATTTTTATGATGATGTAGCTTGCTAAATGTTTTTACAATAGTTCAGCGTTTAGATGTTTACACTTTATCAAGGACTATGTCAGTAGTTGTTACTAGTAGTAGTCTGAAAACCATCAGAATTGCAAAACTCTATCATATTCTAATTATTAATCTAAATTATTCCACATACAAGCCCATGACCAGTCTGAAAAGGTTAGCATAGTAACCTACCTAGTTTTACCTTTGTAGGTAGCTAAAGCAAATGTACTTGCCCTCCTACTACAAACTGTGCACCATTTTTGCCATCTGTCTCACCCCTATGTATACATCTGCCTCTACTATTATAAGTTGTTGTCCATCACATTCTTACATCTGTCCCATCTCTCCTTGAACTCTTTCTTTCTTTCATCTTCAGTGAACTTCCCAGTGAGGCAGTTATTTTAGTGCACCATAACTTTTTTTGGTTCTCCTTTTTTAGATGAAATTATTCATAGAAGACATTAATCATGCCTTCCACTTCTCTGAATCAGTGTATAATTTTTATTTAATCATTTATTAACTGTGAATTTTTTTTTGTTTAACAAAGAAAGCAAACTCTTCCTTACAAACATTTTCAGCTACAATATTAAATGCAACATTCATACCTAGTTTAGAGCAATCACCCAGAATATCTCTGACAGTAAATTAGACAAATAAGACCAGCCCCAGGAAAGAAACGTGTTATACAGCGGACAGCAGGATGTTGGGACTGAACATGAGAACCTCTTGATGTGAAGCACCAGCACAAACCTCTGCATCATTCAAATTCATCCTGATACTTCCCTCCTCCAAAAAGGATGATAAGAGGTGGTGTCCATCCATTTTCTCTTTTCATGTGGGTTACATACATTGATTCCTAAGCAGATGTCATAGCTCAGCTTGCTTGGTTCCCCTTTTCCTAGACATCTTATAACAGCCTAACATGTAAGGATGTGCCCATGTAGGAGGATGTCTTTGGTATCCCGTCATTGAATCTTCTGTCAGTCCACCATTTACTTCTGGATGTTTTTCTAGCACCACAACAGAAGAATTCATTTTGGGTACTATTACTCTTACTGCTATAGTGATGTGTATATACATTGTCTGTTGTATGAATCATTTTAATAACACATGATGAAAACGAATCATTACAGTAATCTGTAACATTATAGACACACACACACACACACACACACACACACACACACACACACACACACACACACACACACACACACACACTTTGACAGTATTTAACTGGTGACAATTCATTCTATCATCCTGCTGTATTTTCTGCGATGGTGTAGACTTTCTGTGTTCTACTCAACAAAGAACTTCTCCTTGGGTAACTGCAAAAGACTGATGCTACTGACTAACCCAGTTTCAGGCCAGTAAGGCTAGTGAATATTCAAAAAAGAAGACACAAAACAGCATTACCTTTCTTGGGTTATTTCAAGTTTATCTGTAAGCCTGCCTTCAGAGACAGAGGATAGTGAACTCTAGAAACAAAATACAGTGATAGCCTTGCAAAAGGATACATCATACCTAACTAGTCACTATAAAAGGCTATCATAACAATAATATCTAGTTATGGTTTTAAAGTATTTAAAACATTTTTATAGACACTATTATTTAATAATATGTATCACTACCAATTATTTTCTAGATATCAAAGTTATATTTTTGTAAATAAAAAATGTAAGTTGTGTTTTTAATGTTTCATTCATATGTTCATAGGTGTGTACTAGGCTAATGGCCCTGGAGCATTTACAAGCCTAGCCCAAAAAAATTGCCCAGGCACCGTGCCACCCAGTGTTAGTTCACAGTGCCCCTATCCAGTAGGGTGAACGGAATGATCCTTGGAGTGACCTTTCTGTTACCCATCCACTCGTCAAGATTTCTGTTGAAGAGGGCCAGCGAGGTTCTCTGCTTGACATGAATGGGAAGCTTATTGCAGAGCATGGACAGTCTTTGGGGGATGAACCTATCCCTCCAGCATGTTCTGTTAATTGTGGTAATGAGGTTGTGATCTCTGGAGTGTGTGGCGTGGGGGGATTGGGATTTCTTTGGGTGTAGCATTCAAGTAGGGCTGGATCAGACATGGCTTTGTAAGTCAAGCAGAAATCACCTCTAAGTAGATGTCTTCAGTTCATTTTTTTTTCTAGTCAGACTCCTCAGTGATTACAAACTTGCGGACTGCAGATCCAAATGAACAACAAAGAAATCCAAACACAAATGTGGGTGATAAATACTCCAAACCCAAATGGTAAATGCACACGGAGAATCACAAATAAGCCAAAATAAAACAACTTTATTACTGTACATAGAGTTAAGTGCTTTTTGTCCCACTATATTGTGGGACTTCGTCAGACAAACAAGAACAAGATGCTGAAAGCATTTAAATAACTGATTTGGTGCCAAAAATGTAAGTGCCGTAACCCAGCAACAGTAAACAATGATCAAACCTTTCTAAACTGTAACAGTGTAGTAAACTTGAGTAATGTACTAAAACTACTAAAAATAAAAATTAAAAATGAAAATAAAAATTAAGGATACATGTGTAGCAAACCTGATAACCAACCACAAAAAGGTAATAGTTGCAATTTAAGAAAAATGTATCTGTATACGAGTAACTATAAATGAAGCCAATATAGCTATGTTATCCTAATACGAGCACGCACAAATATATGGTTACAGACAAACACATCAAAGCGTGAATTCTTAATAATTAATTACATGAAATGAACTGAATATGAACGAAGGCTAGCAAGTATTATTACTAGTAAAACCACTGTATGACTTAATCAAATTTAAAATTAATAAATAAAAAAATATAAGAAGAAGGGAAAATAATTAATAAGAACAAATATGTGGGTAAACAAACTTTGTTACATTCATAGTAATTATTTGTGAACTAATATATGTATGCTAATTTAATGCTGGAAGCCATACATATTTTATCATAAAGAATTATACAAGTGATATCTAAATTAATCTCATCTACGCAGACTTCTTAACTTATGAATGGGGTAAAGAGAACAAATCTCATTTAATCCTGGTGAAACACTGGCATTGCAATGAACTTGCCGGTATAATTCCAAGACTTCAAGTAATACTTGATCTGGGCCATCTCGCCCATCTGTTATGATTGTGTCAACTGCACTAAATAAAAATGAATGACTGGTATTTTCTGTAGTATGTTTAGCTAATGCATTGTCTAACTTGTTTTTCCTAATGGCATATAAATGCTCGTAGACACGCTCACGTAGTTTTCTGTCTATTTTGCCAATATAAAAGGCAGGACATGCTTGGCACTGGGCTAAATAAACCACACCTTTTGATTGACAGTTGAATTTATATTTTACTTTATGTGTCACATTCCTAATGGTGAAAGATTCACCTGTAGCCATGTGTATACAATATTTACACATGTTGCATTGGAACATTCCTTTTCTGAGAGGTGGTAATTTTGTATCACTTTGTATTATTTGTTTAAGATTCCTACCTCTTTTCCAGATAATTTTAGGTTTAGATGGTAATTTATTACTTATATCGTTATCACATTTAATCATGTTCCAATTTTTATTAATGATGAAAATGATGACATTGCTGTCAGAACTAAAAGGAGTAATGAATGCCAAATTTGTAGGAGGAGTGTGGGTGTTACATATTTCTACTATTTGATGTTGATCCGTACCAAGAATGGGAAGGTAAAGACCAATCTCTCTTTTAGTTGTAACCTCTTTAACTAATTGATCTAAAAGTTGTCGTGGATAACCCCTACTAATAAGCATTGCTTTTAACAGTTGGCATCCATCATGAAAATGGTCAGCCCTAGAAACCATACGAGCTGCTCTTACTAACTGTCCTTTAATAACAGATTTATTTTGATGTGTGGGATGATTACTACTATAATGGAAAAAAGTGTTGGAATAAGTTTTTTTCCTATATATTTTAGCATAGAAGACTTTATTAATATAATCCTTAGATAAATCAACGTCTAGGTACGTTATTCTATCTTGATTAAAGGTATACGTAAAGGTTAAAAAATCAGTACTAGAATTGAAAAAAGAAATCAATTCAGTAATCAAGGCATCATTGCCTTTAACTAAGATAAAAATGTTGTCTAAAAAACGTGTATAGTACTTGATTTTGCTCATGATGTTAATATTCTTACCCAACACTTCCTGCTCCCAGTATGCCATGACCAGATTGGCAAAGCACCCCCACAAGGGGAGCCCATGGCCACACCTATTTTCTAAAAATACATTTTGTTGTCAAAGGTAAATTAATTATAGGACAAAACAATGTCCAACATTTCTTCCATTAATTTAATTTCTGTTTGTAGTGCACCGTGTTTTGTCAAAATAAAAGTGACCCATTCTATACCGTCCTGATGTGGTATACAGCTGTATAAATCTTTAACGTCAACTGTTAAGAAGTTTAAATTGTCCTCAAATTTTAAATTATTAATGTTATGAAGAAAAGACCAAGAATCTTTACATATAACTTTCTCCTTGAGGATATATTTTTGTAAAACCGTGTCTATCATCTTAGCACATGGGTAAGTGATACTATTCCTGGCATCGACTAATGGTCTCATAGGTGAATCCACTAATGATTTGTAGATTTTTGGGATGCCAAAGAGTATGGGTAGTCTAGGTGTGAGGATTGTCAGATAGTTTAATGTTGTCAGGTCTGTCCTACCTTCAATAAAGAAGTCAATGAATAAAGACCTGATAATATTGTATGATTGGTGGAGTTGGTTCCTAGAAGTTTCCTCATATGCTGCATTAATAAGTATTTGTAACATTTTTCCAATATACTGCTGTTGGGTCATGATAATCAACCCTCCACCCTTATCCGGTTGTAAAAATCTCACACCTGTCTCCTTTAGTCTCTGTAATGCTGTTCTTTCCAACATTGTAATGTTAGAACATGTATTGGTCCTGCTTAAGTTAGCATGTAACATATTTCTTAAATCATTTTCACAAATCTTCTCCAAAAATTTAAAGTAGGATGCATCGGTGGTATTAATGTACTGGCTATATGTAAGTTGTTGTCGCCAGTAAACTCACTAGTAAAAAACATTTTCAAATTTAATCTTCTCAAAAATAACTTCAAATCAATAATAGTTTGAACCACATCTGCTCAATTTGTAGAAATTTTGAAACACCACAGCTCCGAAACTGGATCTAAAAGCCACACGAAGTTTAATGTTGAAAAATTACTGAAGTTACAATAACAGGGTACGCCAGTACCCAAGACAAAGTCACAGTCCCAGACAAATGTAAATATAAATGTCCTGAACAAGTTAAAAGCACACTGTTCCGATACCAGTGTATAAGGTAACCTTGCAAAAACAAAAGTCCAATATGTTAAGCGCTTTTCATTCGGGTTATACCCGAACTTCTTCAGACAACCTTCTCCAGTTATTGGTAAAACTTAAATAGTTACTTCCTTCAGTTCTATCCTATCAGGAAGAAGCTTAAGTCAACTCGTTTTAGAATCAAATCTGCTCGATTACTAGGAACAGAGGTGGAACCACGAGTAAGTAATTCAATAATAATTGGTTCTACTGTTACAGTACTGGCACTGGGCTAAATAAACCACACCTTTTGATTGACAATTGAATTTATATTTTACTTTATGTGTCACATTCCTAATGGTGAAAGAATAACGTACCTAGATGTTGATTTATGTAAGGATTATATTAATAAAGTCTTCTATGCTAAAATATATAGGAAAGAAACTTATTCCAACACTTTTCTCCATTGTAGTAGTAATCATCCCACACATCAAAAGAAATCTGTTGTAAAAGGACAGTTAGTACGAGCAGCTTGTATGGTTTCTAGGGCTGACCATTTTCATGATGAATGCCAACTGTTAAAAGCAATGTTTATTAGTAGGGGTTATCCACAACAACTTTTAGATCAATTAAAGAGGTTACAACTAAAAGAGAGATGGGTCTTTACCTTCCCATTCTTGGTACAGAACAACATCAAACAGTAGAAATAGGTAACACCCACACTCCTCCTACAAATTTGGCATTCATCACTCCTTTTAGTTCTGACAGCGATGTCATCATTTTCATTATTAATAAAAATTGGAACATGATTCAATTTGATAACGATATAAGTAATAAATTACCATCTAAACCTAAAATTATCTGGAAAAGAGGTAGGAATCTTAAACAAATAATACAAAGTGATACAAAAATACCACCTCTCAGAAAAGGAATGTTCCAATGTAACATGTGTAAATATTGTATACACATGGCTACAGGTGAATCTTTCACCATTAGGAATGTGACACATAAAGTAAAATATAAATTCAATTGTCAATCAAAAGGTGTGGTTTATTTAGCCCAGTGCCAAGCATGTTCTGCCTTTTATATTGGCAAAACAGACAGAAAATTACATGAGCATGTCTACGAGCATTTATATGCCATTAGGAGAAACAAGTTAGACAATGCATTAGCTAAACATACCACAGAAAATACCAATCATTCATTTTTATTTAGAGCAGTTGACACAATTGTAACAGATGGGTGAGATGGCCCAGATCAAGTATTACTTGAAGTCCTGGAATTATACTGGCAACTTCGTTGCAATGCCAGTGTTTCACCAGGATTAAATGAGATTTGTTCTCTTCACCCCATTCTTAAGTTAAGAAGTCTGCGTAGATGAGATTAATTTAGATATCACTTGCATAATTCTTTATGATAAAATATGTATGGCTTCCAGCATTAAATTAGCATACATATATTAGTTCACAAATAATTACGATGAATGTAACAAAGTTGTCATATTTACGGGTTTGTTTACCCACATATTTGTTCTTATTAGTTCTTTTCCCTTCTTCTTATATTTTTTATTTATTAATTTTAAATTTGATTAAGTCATACAGTGGTTTTACTAGTAATAATACTTGCTAGCCTTTGTTCATATTCAGTTCATTTCATGTAATTAATTATTAAGAATTCACGCTTTGATGTGTTTGTCTGTAACCATATATTTGTGCGTGCTCGTATTAGGATAACATAGCTATATTGGCTTCATTTATAGTTACTCGTATACAGATATATTTTAATATATTTTTCTTAAATTGCAACTATTACTTTTTTGTGGTTGGTTATCAGGTTTGGTACACATGTATCCTTAATTTTTATTTTAATTTTAAATTTTAAATTTTTATTTTTAGTAGTTTTAGTACATTACTCTAGTTTAGTACACTGTTACAGTTTAGAAAGGGTCGATCATTGTTTACTGTTGCTGGGTTATGGTGCTTACATTTTTGGCGCCAAATCAGTTATTTAAATGCTTTCAGCATCTTGTTCTTGTTTGTCTGAAGAAGTCCCACAATATAGTGGGACGAAAAGCGCTTAATTCTATGTATAGTAATAAAGTTGTTTTATTTTGGCTTATTTGCGATTCTCCGTGTGGATTTACCATTTGGGTTTGGAGTATTTATCACACACATTTGTGTTTGGATTTCTTTGTTGTTCGTTTGGATCTGCAGTCCGCAAGTTTGTATTCTCCAGTTTGTCATTTCATTTGTTTGCAGTAGTCTGTCATGGCTGAGGATGCTGCACCCATTACGATTTCATCTCCACATGAAAGCCAGAACTCGAATGCTACAATGCTTACTTTAATTGAAACCTTGATGCATCAAGTAGAGGCATTGAGCAAGAAAGTCGACGCTCTTTCCAGCTACAGCAACATTAATTTTACACCCCATCCAGCAGGTGTTTTTAATATCACTGAGCCAAATTTGACTAGCAACCAGCCTATTATAAACATGTTGGATTCTGACAAAATGACACGACCATGTATGCATAACTCCGAACATAATTCACAGGAGTGCAATTTATTACAACGATCTGATAATAATACAGACAGGCCTATTAGTAGTAACAATAGATCCAGTGGGCATATTGGAGCACCTAAATTGACCGAATGGTTAACGGAACCACTGTCACTTCAAATGCCAACTCACAGTGGTACAAGGGAGCAACCGGCCACGGATCCTATAGACATCTTGGTCCTGCTTAAACAATTCGACCAAACATTAGTGAAATATAAAAAATTGCAAATAGAAATAGCATATTTTCGTGAATGTTTAAGTGAAGGTATAGTTCCCAAAGGTTTGAGATCCTGGCAATATCCAACTAGCCTAGTGGATGGATCTCCCTTTCATCGAGAACTAATAAAACTCTTCAATAAACATGTTTGTGAATTTTTGGAAGTTATTAGTAAACATTATCAGATACAGTCAACTTCACTAATGCAGGAAGCAACTAGGATAGATGAGACTATTCAACGTCACATAAATTTTATTCATTACCAGTACGATTACGACAGGATTTTTACGAGTATCGACCTATACATGCGTAAAATTAAGGGAAATTAAAGAAATTGAACAGGGATAGACAAGCATACAGTAATGGAACGGCATATCCGAAACCTCCCCCCTCCCAGGTAAAAGCTAACCTTGTTCCAATACACAATCAAGACGACAACAATATCTTAAAACATGGACCTCATGGACAAAATATGCATGATGTTACCAGTTCTAACAACTCTGGTGCAGTTATACATCATGATGAACAAACTAGTACAACTATAAGCTCTTGACCCCAAGTTGTTTCAGCACAACAACAAGCAAATTTTTGGATGGGTGTTTCCCACTACAATTTGAGAAGGAACCATTATCATGTCAACAAGAACTACTCCAATACACGAGGGAAGAGGGGGAGGTAAGTACTGACTGGCAAGAACACCCTACTATACTGTATAACTTGGCTAAAGATTTAAAATTTTTTAACTACAGTACTGTAACAGTAGAACCAATTATTATTGAATTACTTACTCGTGGTTCCACCTTTGTTCCTAGTAACTGAGCAGATGTGGTTCAAACTATTATTGATTTGAAGTTATTTTTGAGAAGATTAAATTTGAAAATGTTTTTTTACTAGTGAGTTTACAGGTGACAACAACTTACATATAGCCAGTACACTTATACCATCGATGCATCCTACTTTAAATTTGTTTGAGAAGATTTGTGAAAATGATTTAAGAAATATGTTACATGCTAACTTAAACAGGACCAATACATGTTCTAACATTACAATGTTGGAAAGAACAGCATTACAGAGACTAAAGGAGATAGGTGTGAGATTTTTACAACTGGATAAGGGTGGAGGGTTGATTATCATGACCGAACAGCAGTATATTGGAAAAATGTTACAATCACTTAATAATGCAGCATACGAGGAAACTTCTAGGAACCAACTCCACCAATCATACAATATTATCAGGTCTTTATTCAGTGACTTCTTTATTGAAGGTAGGATAGACCTGACAATATTAAACTATCTAACAATGCTCACACTTAGACTACCCATACTCTTTGGCGTTCCAAAAATCCACAAATCATTAGTGGATCCACCTATGAGACCATTAGTCGATGCCAGGAATAGTATCACTTATCCATGTGCTAAGATGATAAACACAGTTCTACAAAAATATGTCCTCAAGGAGAAAGTTATATGTAAAGATTCTTGGTCCTTTCTTCATAACATTAATAATTTAAAATTTGAGGACAATTTAAACTTCTTAATGGTTGATGTTAAAGATTTATACACCTGTATACCACATCAGGATGGAATAGAATGGGTCAGTTTTATTTTGAAAAAACACGGTGCACCACAAACAGAAATTTAATTAAATGTTGGACATTGTTTTGTCCTATAATTACTTTACCTTTGACAACAAAATTTATTTGCAGAAAATAGGTGTGGCCATGGGCTCCCCTTGTGGGGGTGCTTTGCCAATCTGGTCATGGCATACTGGGAGCAGGAAGTGTTGGGTAAGAATATTAACATCATGAGCAAAATCAAGTACTATACACGTTTTTTAGATGACATTTTTATCTTAGTTGAAGGCAATGATGCCATGATTACTGAATTGATTTCTTTTTTCAATTCTAGTACTGATTTTTTAACCTTTACGTATACCTTTAATCAAGATAGAATAATGTACCTAGACATTGATTTATGTAAGGATTATATTAATAAAGTCTTCTATGCTAAAATATATAGGAAAGAAACTTATTCCAACACTTTTCTCTATTATAGTAGTAATGATCTCACACATCAAAAGAAATCTGTTGTAAAAGGACAGTTAGTACGAGCAGCTCGTATGGTTTCTTGGGCTGATCATTTTCATGATGAATGCCAACTGTTAAAAGCAATGTTTATTAGTAGGGGTTATCCACAACAACTTTTAGATCAATTAGTTAAAGAGGTTACAACTAAAAGAGAGATGGGTCTTTACCTTCCCATTCTTGGTACAGACCAACATCAAACAGTAGAAATATGTAACACCCACACTCCTTCTACAAATTTGGCATTCATCACTCCTTTTAGTTCTGACAGCGATGTCATCATTTTCATCATTAATAAAAATTGGAACATGATTCAGTTTGATAACTATATAAGTAATGAATTACCATCTAAACCTAAAATGATCTGGAAAAGAGGTAGGAATCTTAAACAAATAATACAAAGTGATACAAAAATACCACCTCTCAGAAAAGGAATGTTCCAATGTAACATGTGTAAATATTGTATACACATGGCTACAGGTGAATCTTTCACCATTAGGAATGTGACACATAAAGTAAAATATAAATTCAATTGTCAATCAAAAGGTGTGGTTTGTTTAGCCCAGTGCCAAGCATGTCCTGCCTTTTATATTGGCAAAACAGACAGAAAATTACGTGAGTGTGTCTACGAGCATTTATATGCCATTAGGAAAAACAAGTTAGACAATGCATTAGCTAAACATACTACAGAAAATACCAATCATTCATTTTTATTTAGAGCAGTTGACACAATTGTAACAGATGGGCGAGATGGCCCAGATCAAGTATTACTTGAAGTCCTGGAATTATACTGGCAACTTCGTTGCAATGCCAGTGTTTCACCAGGATTAAATTAGATTTGTTCTCTTTACCCCATTCTTAAGTTAAGAAGTCTGCGTAGATGAGATTAATTTAGATATCACTTGTATAATTCTTTATGATAAAATATGTATGGCTTCCAGCATTAAATTAGCATACATATATTAGTTCACAAATAATTACTATGAATGTAACAAAGTTGTCATATTTACGGGTTTGTTTACTCATATATTTGTTCTTATTAATTCTTTTCCCTTCTTATATTTTTTATTTATTAATTTTAAATTTGATTGTCATACAGTGGTTTTACTAGTAATAATACTTGCTAGCCTTTGGTCATATTCAGTTCATTTCATGTAATTAATTATTAAGAATTCACGCTTTGATGTGTTTGTCTGTAACCATATATTTGTGCGTGCTCGTATTAGGATAACATAGCTATATTGGCTTCATTTATAGTTACTCGTATACAGATATATTTTAATATATTTTTCTTAAATTGCAACTATTACTTTTTTGTGGTTGGTTATCAGGTTTGGTACACATGTATCCTTAATTTTTATTTTCATTTTTAATTTTTATTTTTAGTAGTTTTAGTACATTACTCTAGTTTAGTAGACTGTTACAGTTTAGAAAGGTTTGATCATTGTTTACTGTTGCTGGGTTACGGCGCTTACATTTTTGGTGCCAAATCAGTTATTTAAATGCTTTCAGCATCTTGTTCTTGTTTGTCTGAAGAAGTCCCACAATATAGTGGGACGAAAAGCACTTAACTCTATGTATAGTAATAAAGTTGTTTTATTTTGGCTTATTTGCGATTCTCTGTGTGGATTTACCATTTGGGTTTGGAGTATTTATCGCCCACATTTGTGTTTTGATTTCTTTGTTGTTTGTTTGGATCTGCAGTCCGCAAGTTTGTATTCTCCAGTTTGTCGTTTCATTTGTTTGCACACTCCTCAGTGATGTCATGGGGGACTGAATTTATTTCCTCAAATAAAGACTGAGGGTAGTGTACTGATCAGTATTGACCAATTTCAGGCTCGCCCTGGATGAAATACAAAACCTTTCACAAACAAAAATATAGAAATGTAATCAGTAACAGAATAATTCAGACTAATTACATAGAAAAAAATGTGTATATTCATTCCATTGAACAAGCACAGTGCAATGTACAACCAAGCAGAGTGTAATACACAATATATGTATTAGTTTTAAAGTGTGCCAGTATTCAGTGAATCTTGAGAGATGAAATGAGACCCAGAAAGAAAATAGGTTAGATGATATGTCCTTTGTTGAAGCATGAGCATTTGGCTTGGATGAAGAAGTGCTTTTTGAGTTACATTCTGAACTTGGAATAAGTGTTGATTTCCTTAATGTCGATGGGGAGAGCTTACCAAAGAGTAGGTTCCTGAGGGGAGAAGGCATGTGTGGAGCTGTGAAGTTTGGTTCTAGGGATAATTAGAGTTGGTGTGGTTTGTGAGAAGTGTCTCAGGTTGTATAAGGAGTTTTTTTGTGAGGTCTAGCTGCAAGTGGAGTAAATGTGTTGTGGTGGAGTAGTTTGTAGTGTTGGGATTCAAAAAATGGGAGACATTTTGGTGAAAATTTTAGCAGGTTTGTTGTAACATTGTTCAAATTTATTCAGCTAAGTTGAGTGAATGTTTGAAAGTATGTGAGGCATAAAGTAGACTAGATAAGAGATAATTGTTGTAACGGAGACACAACTTTTGTTTCATTTTTTGTAACCTGCTGGATATGGATGCTGAACTTTATACACATACACACACATACATATATATATATATATATATATATATATATATATATATATATATATATATATATCATAAAGTGTATCACATCAGAATGGCCACTCCATTAAAACACTCACTTTGAGGCAGAACTAGAAAATATTAACCATTTAAGTGTGACAAAAGATAATCCATACTACATAAAGTATAAATAAATTTCCCTCCCCAGTCTGTGGACAAAGAGGAAACTCTAGACAAGTACCTCCTGCAACATGTTTTCTCCAATCATTGCTGTTCCTGGTAGCAGATGTTTTTTGTGCAGTTTTTGAATTTTGGTAACTGGGTCTTGTGTTTTTTTAGCCATAATAGCCGACAGCTGGCTTTTTGCTTTTGAGTCTTCTTTTTGTTTTTCATACGCAGCCCTCAAATCTTTTTTTTTGGTCTCTCTAGATACACAAACACAATAAAATTCAAACAAGAGCTGTTCTGAAATGAGGCACTCACAGTGAAGCTGTTTCTGTTTTAGTAATGAAATTCTGAAAGTAGAAAATCTGTGTTTTGCTGCTAATGGAACATTCAGAAAGATCTTTTTGTTATAGTAATTAACCATTACCAGTGACCAAACACAAACTTTGCTCAGATCTGGTAACATAACGTTTACATAGAGGGTCATGGAACAAGTACATGTTTCCACTGTGGAGGATGGATGCAAAAAATGTCAAGGACATTATGTCTTCAATTACAAATTCTCAGGAATGGCCAACTCTGCATAGAGGGATAAAATCCCACCTAAGACACAGATGACTTGAGTTCATGTTGGAGACTGGAGGACTTGAGATGGGGAGTGGGAACGAGAGGTTTATATCAGGTCATCCATCTCTAGGGTGCAAAGTCTGGTCTGGTCTGTTGCTGTATTGTATCCTACATAGATGGTAAAACAACATGTATCATGCAAACTAGGATGTGCCATTGGCTTCTGGAAAGCCAATTAAGAAATAGTCCTCCAAGGAGGTGTAGCTACTTGGGGATGGTATTTGTGGATGTGTACTTGTTCTACTCATAGAAGAGGATATTTCAGGGGCTTATGTCAGTTAGTGTGCATGTCAGCCACCAACAGTAGGGAAGTAGGTCATCACCACAAATTTCCTGATGAGCTGTCCATGTGATGTCCTCTGTTGGTCAACTTTCATGTCCCTAGGTGAGTGGAGAAACAAATGGGCCTAACTGGGCATGAGAGAACTAATGGTTTGCATCTAAATGAGAATAAACAAACAAAAAATGGTAAGAAAACATCTTCCATAAATAAAACCTAATGTGATATTTTTGCTGAGGGATCCCCTTTTCTCCCCCTATGAAGGAGGTTTCACTCCCCATACCACCATTAATTAAATATGCTATTTCCATAGCTGTGAAAGGAGAATCACTCTAATAAGGTAATCACAGTACATGCATAACCTGTGATCTTGCATTTCAGGTATCATAATAGTAAACATCAGGGGAAATAAACCTTGGGAAGACAGGATTAGTTAGTTAATGCTTCATGGAATATAAACTGACCACAAAATAAATATCTCCGGTCACACCACCAGTTCATATCATAAGGGTAAGGATGCATAATCACATTAAATTATTATGGCCAATCCTATCTAACATCTTATTTCTAATTAACATGCTCACTTTAAAACAATTAAATGTTTCCAAAATGTAGATGCAGTCAGCTGTATTGCATACTTCCCTGTCCAAATATGTACAGTATAAACAGCAGTTAAGTATTTCAAAAAAGAAATCTACCTTGACTGTACACTTCTAAACAAATGTCTCTCAACAGTGTGTGTGAGTGTGCAGTGTGTGCACACATGTTGATTATCCAAGTCTCCCCTTTTAATTAAGTGACAACATTGTGCTGGAAATATTACCAGTGGGAAAAATATAATGACTCATGCAAGGGACATCAGTATACTATTTTTCTCCAGCAGTCATTTTCCATCCCAAGCTATTTGGAACAAAAATTTCAGTTTCTCCCAGAAAAAGATCTGTCCTATGTATACCAATCTAAAAACACCAAATTAGACATGCAGAGAAATCTAAATTATAATGATTCAGGTAAAAAAAAAACGTAAAACAAAAATAATAATCATCTGCCTATTGCTTTTAATTTTAAAAGACAAGTGAATGTCTGCTCATTTATGCCTGGCCAACTACCAGCATTTAGCCAAAGTTGCCAGTAAAGTTCCATTTTCTCTAATATCAAACACCAAGGGCCTCCTCTCACATTTTATTTATTTACTTATTTATATTTGGTTACCGGGAAAGTCTGACTAGGAGAAAAACCTATTTTCAGTGGAGGCCCGGGGAGAAAAGCTCCACATGTATCTTAAAAGTACATAAATACATACTATTACAAAAATTATATAGTAATCAATAACATTTTTCAGACAATATACATACTGCAAAAAACAATTCACAGAGACAAAGTATAAATTAACATAGATCTAGCAAGTACAGTTTTTTTAAAGTAACAATTCAGTTAAATATAACAATATTAAGAAAGTTTAAATATAGCTATTAGTCAGAGCTAGGATATCAAGAACAAGCAATTCTACAGCCACTTAACCTGGACTAGTACAGGTACAAAGCCAAGAATCATTAAGGAAACTTTTTAGAAGAATTTTTAAACTGATGGGCATTGGTAGTAGTTCTAATAGGAAGAGGAAGTGATTTCCAGACTTTTGATACATAGTGGGAATGTAGGGAATCACCAGCAGTGTTGATTGATTTGCTTACTTGTAGGAGTGATTTATTTTTAGATCTAAGACTATGGTTAGTAAAATAAGGTTTTAATGTGTTTAACATAGCTGGAATTTTTTTGGCCTGATATAATAATTTGTGTGCCATGATTAGTTGATTGTATGATAATAACTGTGGTAGTTCTAGCCAAGATAGTTTTTTTTAAGGAGTAACAGTGGTGTGCCTGATGTGGAGAGTCAATAGCAAATTTTGCTATATTGTTGTAGCATATTTCAAGTTTCCTTAAATCTGCCTTTTTAGATTAACAAGAACTGGGGAGGCATACAGCAAGATTAACAGGAGATGGGTTCTAGAAATAGAAACCTAGAAGTATCAGTTAGAAATTTTTTGTTCCTATGTAAGATACCCAGCTTTTTGTGAACTTTCTTGATTGTTTGAAATATATGTAGATCAAACCATAGGTTGTTAGCTATACCACCAAGTAATTTTGCTTGAGGTTCAGGGATGATTTTTGTATTATTGCCAGAAGTAATGAGAATCTAGTAGGTTGGAAGATCATAAGTTTTGTTTTTTGGGGGTTAAGTAAGAGCTGAGATTTAGACAGCCATAGTTCAATATCAGAGAAGGACTTCTGGGTTATGTATTGGAGGTGTTGAAGTGTCGGTGCAGCACATATAAGTGTTGTGTCATCTGCATATTGGATAATGGAAGCTAGTGAAGTAGCAGTACTAAGGTCATTTGTAAAGATACTGAAAAGTAAAGGGCCAAGGCTTGATCCCTGTGGGACCCCAATGTAATGGGAAGAAGTGGAAAGAGATTGTGCTGCCATTTTACAGCTTGTTGGCAACCATTTAGATAACTATGAAACCATATGAGAGCAGAAGGACTGAGGTTTAATTTGGAAAGAACAGTTAGTAATTTGTGTTGGGAAACTGTCTTGAAGGCCTTGGACATATCAAGGAAGACAACTGAAATTATTTTGCCTTCATTTATAAGTTGATTAACAATGTTAGCGAAACTTAGAAGAGCAGTTATTGTGCTGTGATATGGTCTAAACCCATGCTGGAAATTGGTTAGAAGGTTATTGGTAGTAAGGTATAGGAGAAGTTAAGAGTGAATGCATCTTTCAAGGACTTTTGATAGTGGGGACAAAATGGCAGTGGGTCTGTAATTTGAAAGTTTTGTAGAGATGCCTCCCTTGTGTATGGGGATTATGTAAGCAGTTTTCCATACTGATGGGACATATTGTTCTGCAATAGATCTGTTTATGAGTATTGAAACTGGATAGGATATAGCTTCTGCTGCTAATTTTAAGTATTCACCTGGCAGGTTATCAGCTGCTAATATGGTAGGTTTAAGTTTCTTTAATAGTTTGTATATGATAGCAGTAGAGATGGGCTGAAAAGAGAAAGAGGAGCCTTTCTTATTGGAAGGTTTTGGTAGTGTCATAGAATCAAAGTTATTATTTTTAGTTAGAGATAAAATACTTTCTGTGAAATATTTATTAAACTCTTCTGCAATTATTCCAGTGTAGTTTGATGTATTGGGGGAAGGGGTAGAGTTTTGTCCTGGATAAAGGATAGTTTTGATTGTGCTCCAAAATTTTTGAGGATTCCGCTGGTGTTTCTGTTGTAAGTTAGTGTAGAAGTTCTTTTTGTCTAGAGTGATTTGACATTTTGTCTTATTTCTAAATTGTTGAACAATTTTTTAATTTTTGAATTTTGTGTAACCTTTTCCATTATTGTGAATTTAAAAATATGTCCCTGGTTATCGCAAACATGCTTGTACAGAGCATCAGTATCTCTTTTCTTTTTTATATCATATAAATGTTTGTAGACTCTTTCCCTCAATTTTCGCTATGTCTGTGTAATATAAAACCCGGAACATAACTGGCATAGGGCTACATCACTACCCCTGACGCTTCACCAAAAAAAAATTACCTGTAACCTTACAATTGTATGATTTTGCTGTATACTGTTCACCTACAAACATCCTGTTAACAGTACGAGCAATTACCACATTTTTTTCATTCCCAGATTTTTGTATTGTCATTGTATTTCTTTGGCTTTTCTAACATATTTCATTTATTAATTTAACATTTGTTTACCAGGAAAGTCCGACTTGGAACAAAGCCAATTTTCAGCGGAGGCCCAGGGAGAAATGCTCCAGATGCATATCTTTGTAACATGGGAGGAAACCGGAGCAAACTCACACGAACGCAGGGAGGACATGCAGACTCCACACAGAAGGCACCCCAGCCGAGAATCAAACTGGAGAACCTCTTGTTGTGAGGCAACAGTGCTACCGCTGTACCACTGTGCCATCCAAATGTACTGCATGCAAGGCATTTAACATACTGAGCTACTGAGACACTGTGTTTTTCATATTTAATCCTTTTTTATAAACAAGTGGTCTATTGTCAACACTTTCACAAATTTGTTTGTCATCATTTAAAACTGACCATTTTTTTTTAAGTATGCACTTAATGGCGTTACTATCAATGGTGAATGTTATAAAATAATTTCTGTAATAAGTTCTTTGTTCTATACTATTATTAGGTAAATTTAATTCTGATTCTTCTACTGGTGCTGTCTCTTTTTCTCTAGTAGTTTTTACCTTAAGGATGGGGCAAAATGGTTTCTTTCCCTTTTTTGATTACTTCCAACATCAAGTTGTTAATGAAAGTAGTTGGGTACCCCCTCTTAAAGAACATATCTTTAAGGACCATACATTCATCTAGAAAGTCCTCCTCTAAAGTAGTCATTCCTGCTGCCCTAACAAACTGTCCTTTTACTATCGCCGTTTTCTAGGTGGTAGAATGTGCACTAAAATAATGCAGGAAGGCATTTGAATATGTATGTTTTTGATAAATTTTGGATATAAACCTTTTTCCAGTAATATTATTGGTAAAAATCACAGGTAGGTAGACAATACTAGTTTCTCCTATTTCATGGGTAAACTTAAAAAATGTGGTACTTTGATTTATGTATTCTATAGATTGGGGTATTTTTTTCTCAACCATCATCCCAGTTGATTAAGATATTGTCCAGATATCTACTGTAGAGTTTGCAAAACCTCATATATTTGTTGTTAAACAAAAAGTTCTTTCCCAGTGGATCATTGTAAAATTAGTAAATAATGCTGCACAGGAGGATCCCATTGCTACTCCCTTTTATTGAAGAAAATACTGACCCTCAAACATAAAAAAAGTTGTTTTTCAGTACTATTTCCATTAACTTTTCATATGCATTAATGTTTGTCCTGTGGTACCACCTTATTAAATAAAAATTCGGTAAACCAATCTATTTCTATCTGATGGGGTATCACTGTATAAAGATCCTTGAATTCAATGGTTATAAAAATGTAACTGTCTTTATATTCTAACCCATTGATTTTACCTAAGAAATCATAGGAATCCCTGCAAACGTGTTCCTCTTGTGATACTAACACCTTCAGTTTCTCATCCAGTAGTTTTTGCAATACGGCAGGTGATTGAACCCTGTGCATCAATAATTGGTCTCACTGGTGGATTCTGGATATTCTTATGAATCTTCAGTACTCTGAAAATTATGGGGACAGTGGAGGTTACTGCATTAAGATAGTTAAACTTGTCAATTGTAAGTAATTCCTGATTTTTCTATATGCAGTATTCAATTCATTGCGTGAGATACAGTTATAAAAATCATTGCAAAGGATGCCTTTCATCCCGTTTACATAATCATCCCACTCCATGATAACTAGCCCTCCCCCTTTATCAGGCTTCATTACTCTAGGATTCTTGCTTCTCATTTTTCCTATGAAATTACATTCATCAGTACTTAGGTTGTTAAACCTATCATTCTTATGTCTAGTGTTAATCATGTTCCTAATATCTAGTTTGCAAAGTTTTTCAAAAAGTTGTAAGACTAGGTGAATAGGGGGCTTAAACATACTTGAAATTCTTAAACCAGTCATGGCTCTAGACTTGTCATTGAAAATGACATTGAAGTTCAGCTTCCTGTCATATTGCTTAAGGTCCATCAAGACATACCCAGTGTCAGCTTTTTTTGATGGTACATTAAACCCATAGAAAAAAGAACCCCTATTTTTGTGTCCATAGGAAAAGATGATAAATTATACATTTTAAAGTCCCCCATTTGTGTTTGTTAATATATTACAAGAAGTATCATCGATGTCAAAATAATGCTCTGCTTCAATGAGATCTAAGTTCAGTGCCACCTTGGGTTCCTGGAACCTTGGTTCTGCCATCTTGGCCAACTCCTCTGTGAGGATGAAAAGGGGTACCTCGACACCTGTTGATTGTTTTGGTTCCTTTATCTCTCTCTCTCTCTCAGCCACTCTGAGTGGCACAGTGGCGGGTACTTTAAAGGGTCTGCAAGGCTGTTAATGCTGACTTTGTCTGTTGTTCTTGAATCTGTCAATGTTTGTTGCCCCAGATTTAAATTATTAGTAATGTTATTATTGTATTTTGTGCCCCATGCTTGTGATGTGGAAAGGTTAGGATAAGCCCTGTTATTCTGATAGTCCCTTCTATCACATTCAAGTTTTCTCAGAATTCTGTTATGGATAACTTGTATCTACTCATCAATGCTATTAAAAATCAGGATATGTTCATATTTGTATTGTTCATACATTAAATCGTGATAATGACAAAACAAAAGGAAAAGACCACCACGAACAGTTGAATCATAAAATAAAAAACTTTCTTTAATCCAGCATAATATAAAAACAAGCGCTTTCACGTGTTACAAGACACGCTTCTTCAGGTTTCAACTTCAGAACATTTCAAGCTCGTATATATACAAATCCAGAAACCCATTTCAGATTAGTAAATTGGTAAATATATACTATTAATTATATAATTAATTCAAAAACAGGTGAATACAATTAATGAGTATACATAACCTTCTCTATCCAGAATACCATCTATAACATTTCGCTTTGAAACATAGCTTAGAAATTCTAGTTCAAAATGAACTAGAATTTCTAAGCTATGTTTCAAAGCGAAATGTTATAGATGGTATTCTGGATAGAGAAGGTTATGTATACTCATTAATTGTATTCACCTGTTTTTGAATTAATTATATAATTAATAGTATATATTTACCAATTTACTAATCTGAAATGGGTTTCTGGATTTGTATATATACGAGCTTGAAATGTTCTGAAGTTGAAACCTGAAGAAGCGTGTCTTGTAACACGTGAAAGCGCTTGTTTTTATATTATGCTGGATTAAAGAAAGTTTTTTATTTTATGATTCAACTGTTCGTGGTGGTCTCTTCCTTTTGTTTTGTTATTATCACTATCTTGAATTTATTGGAAGTGGACCTTTGGTTGGTAGCGGTTCTTTTTGTGTTGTTACTATACATTAAATCGTGTGTAATTAGGTTATCGAGTCCATTAATATCTGCTGTAAGCTCCTCAGTCAATTTATTATTGTGTTTGACAAGCAAGTCCACATATTCACACCCATGCCTGTCAAACATATTTAATAATTCCTTATGAAGCAGTGAGTTGTTAATTAGACCTGTTGGAAAATGCCACATACGCAAACTTTAGGTACCATGTTGTTCTTAACAGATTCAGTAAAATAAACATTATCAACTTGTAGCTTTTTAAACCTGAGCAATTTATAATCATACTCACTTATCCTTTTCATAAGAGTTGTACTGCTCTGTTGTTGCCTTCGAAAAGGTTGATGTTACTGTACAGCCATTTGTTGAGAAAAGGGGGGGGGTGTTCATAAAGTTCCTATTATTATATGCATGAAAAGTGAGGGGAGTTGGATGGATTATTTAACATTTGATTTGATATACTGTTATTCCCTGTCATTTGTTGGTCATGCTTGTCTAATCTGATGTTTTTAGATTGGTATACATAGGACAGTTTTTTTTCTAGGATAAACTGAACTTTTTGTTCCAAAATGACTTGAACATATTTTCTGGGGGCTGGGTCGTCACACGATGGTCAGATTTTAAAACTGATTGGTTGATTTGTTGGGGGCTTGGTTACCACTCAATTTTTGAAAGGTTTATTTAAGTGGTTACCATTTTTTTAAAAAGTATGTAAAGTTTTAACCTAAAATGAAAGCGGTCATTTTTGTGAATTACTGTGTTATTTGTGTTATTAAAAGATTTACCATTATGTACCCCTGTGACAAAATTCCATTTTGTGGATGCTATAGTCTGTGCAACGATTATTTGTGGTGTGAGAGACTTTATGAAAAACTCCTATGCTGCCTGCCAAAATGAAGGTGCTGCAAGGTATGACATTACAGAAATGGGAAAACGAATGTTAAAAATTAAGACATCAGAATAATTTGGTAGCAGTCATGTTGAAATGCGAGTTAATTCTCAGCTACAATATTTTCTGAGGGAGTGTAGACAATATCCAAATGTGAGGAAGTCCACAGTTGATACTATCTTCACCTTCTGCAGGCACAAGGAACAGACTTGTAAATGTCAAGTGAACTCAAATAAAACTTTCAGTTACTTCAGTATGCAAACAAATATTTCAGTATGGTGTAAATGTTTACACAGCTCCTAGAGTCAAAGCAACTGTCAGAGTTAGGAGGCTTATATTAAATGGGTGAAAAGACTACTCTAAACAGACAGGCATTTTTACTAGTTGGTGTTTGCAGATGTAATAAGTTTTGTATATTTTTAACATACTTACATGTGTTACTACTTATGGTTTATATTTAAAGCAAGTAGTTAAGAGCAGATTCTGCATCCAGGAAACAAAGAGTGTTAAGACAGGGTATCTCTACATATGGTCAAGATTAGACTCCTCAAGCATCAAGTGATGCAATCACAAGATATCCTGGGAAAGAACACCAATGTCTGTTTTCCATAAGAAGTCATAGCTGGTGTGGTTTCTTAGTCTGCTCTAGTCATGTTTCCTTTGTTTTAGGTAACTTCTCCTTTCATGTTTGTCCAGCAGTGGGGTTGGTATATATACGTTCATGGGTGTGGGGCTGTGCTCAGCTTTAAAAATAAATCTTACAGTTAGAGTTTTTTTCCCTTTTTGTATTTTGGGCATTTGTTTTCAGTGATGTGGTTTCTTGGGGTCTTGTCAGTCAGGGTTTCACAGTGGTCATGGTCTATGGAGACAGTATGCAACAGGAAAAGTGCAGGCAACTATGACAGAAAGGGATAGGGACTGCTCAGATAAATTTCAAAAGTAGGTAAATATCAGCCTCCGCTGAAAATGGAAATGTATCCAGTCGGACTGTCTCGGTCAACAAATGTAAAATAAAATAAAGTATAGAAAAGAATATCGAAGGAAAGAAGATGCTCAAATACACAAGTAGGAAGTTTCATCCCACCATAGACAACTACCAACACTCCATCTGCAGTACTGTCTGCAGTTTTGGAGACACTGTCTTGTGGATAAGCAATACAGACACAGACAGTCTCCTTTCACAACTACTGCTATAAAATAAATGTGTGCTTTTACGAGTGGGCAGGAAAGTGAAATGTATTCAAGTACTTAAAAAGAATCAACTGAGTCCAAGCCCTTATGACAGTAGAATGTTTAAAAAAATGAAGAAAAGGTCAAGAAAAAGGAAAGCCCAACCCACTGGTGTAGTGACAAGGCAGCAGACTGCACTGCTTATGGCCCAAGATCCACTGAGGCCCATGACAGCAACATGCTTATTTCTTGCCTATTCCTCGATCTCACAAAGGCTTTTGACACTGTTTCTCACTCTAGACTGCTAAATAAACTCTCAGACCTCAACCTGTTCAGCTCCTCAGTTAGCTGGTTTGCCAGTTACCTCTCCAATAGGCAACAGTCTGTTCATTGGCAAACTGTCCTCTCCCTCTTTCATCCACTCAACACAGGATTTCCTCAAGGATCAAGCCTTGACCCCCCTCCTATTCAATATTGTCATGAATAAACTACATTCTGCTTTCAAGCTCTCTCCTCTGCTACAATATGCCGATGATTCTACACTCATCTCCACCGCCTATAGTATTCCAGACCTTTTTAGCACTCACTCAGGATTCCTTCTCAGCTGTAGAAACACGGCTGTGCAATAATCAGTTAGTACTTAATCCTAAAAAAACTAAACTCCTTCTTTTCCTTCCTAAAACACTAGCATAACACAAATACTCCTTTGTCATCACCTCCCTCTACAACACTATCATTAAAGCTAAACCTCATACCAAATTACTTAGCACCATAATCAACAATGAATTAATATTTGATCTACACATCCAACAATGCATAAAAAAAAAAAAAAAAAAAACAGAAACTTGGCCTACTTTATCGAAATCGGAAATTTCTCACACCTACCTCCAAAATTTCTCTGGCTCAGTCACTCGTCTTATCCTGCTTACTCTATGCTGGCCCTATCCTTACTAACATTCAGTCTACTCTTTTTTCCAGACTTGACCAGACATACAATAAAATAGCCAGATTTGCAGCAAATCTTCCTTACAACTCTCACCACTGTCTCGCTCTTAAGAAGCTTCACTGACCTGAATTCTCTCATCAGCTACTACTTCCTTAACTACAGATCACACATTCTGTTCTCTACAATCCCTCTTCCTGCCCTTCCCTCGCCAACCTTGTGTCATATTACTACATTTCCCTCCAACATCTTCGCTCAACTGAAAGACATCTTGATATCTAAAAACCCAAAAAAACCTTGGAAAGTCCCTTTACAAGTACACTGTAGCACAAATTTGGAATACACTTCCCCCTAACATAAGAAATATTTCTCAACCACACCAGTTTAAAAGAGAGTTAAAATACTACCTCCTAAATACTTGGTCCTGCCCATGACAAACTCCTACTTGACACCTCTGTAGTCTCTACCTCCCCTCTATTTGTCCCACTCCCCGTAAAACCTATTAGAGTTACTTCTTTATGTTTCACTTACTCTTATTTTCTCTCCTTTACTATCTGACATGAAAATACAATGTTTTACACTTCTGGCATCATACAGATGGAACTTTTAATCTGTAAATTATACCGTCACTATTGTTATACAACTGTCATGTCTTTTTCCTCTTGATACTTTGTTTTATAACTTATATTACCATGTACATTATTTTTAATGAGAATTTTTCTAGGTAACATTTAAGGTATTGTGCTTTTGTATGCATACTGGAACTTGTCTCCTCAGGTTTGGGAATTGTACTCTGTATCATTATGTCTATTGTATTTTATTGTATGCTTGTATGTAGATTGGAGCTTTTCTCCTAGAGTCTCCACTGAAAATGGCCCTTTGGCTCAAGTTGGACCAACCCGGTTAACAAATGTCATATAAATAAATAACCAATAAATAAATACTCCACAAGAAAAAAAAACTCTCTGAAAGTACATGTGTGTAAGTCACATTTAAGCATAACAGTAGAGATTCGAATTTCTCAGTGCTGTAGTAGCCTGTGGGGATGTAGCCTGCCAAGGATACAGCAATCAGCCAAGTTCTCAAAACTCTAATGCTTTCCCACATTGTCACTTTGTCTGTCTTTCCGTGAAGGGGAGAGTCAGGCAGTGGTTTGTCAGTCATTTGTTTGAATACTGATTTAACAAATGGATATCAGTCATAGCAAACATTGTATGCTTTATTTAATAAAAACAAAATCAGAATTAAATTGCCCTTTATCATCTATCTTTCATACTTCTGGCTTAACAACCAGCTTGACCACCAAAGAATTTTAGTGAAAGTCAGTAATTAAGGATACTGGTCAATAGAATATACAGTTTATGATGGCTAATTTTCTTGAATCCTTTTAACACTGAATCAGTGTAGAAATCTTCAAACATTGACAGGCCTGGAACAAAATAAAAATTATATATTTTTCCTTGTATATGCCTATGCATAAGTATGAAGAAAGGGCAATAGCTTTGTGTTTTTTTTTTGTTTTGTTTATTTCTTTATTTTGATTCCTTGCTTATTAAATAATTAAATGCTGCAAATACAGTGTGGAGATGGGTATCATAAAGTGTTTGCACTTATTTCAGTGTTGTATGACTATGGAGTTAGTATCTTTAGATGAAAATACCTCTTCAGGAAAGAAATTTAAATTGCACTGAAAAGCTAGTAACTATTTAATAAGCAAGGAATTAAAACTGTTTGAAAGGTAATGAGTTTAGCCAGGAGAGAAGGAAGGGGGGAGTTTGGCAGGTATGGGATGTGGAGTGCAGTTACATTTTCTGTGAAGAAGCAGGTAGGAGTGAAGTAGACTTTTGAAGGTATTTAGGTTGTCACAAGTTCTCAGGGTGGAGGACAGGGCGTTCCATTTTTTTAGCTAGGATGAAGGATAGTAGAAGCTGACCAACAGGACACTTTGGTTTGTGGATGGTAATGAGGTTTTGATGAGTGGATCTAAGGGGTCTTGGGGGCTGTAAGGTTGGAGGATATTGGATAAAGCAGGGCAGCTGTTGGGTTGAAAAAGTAATTTGTGGGCTAAGAAAATTTGGAGGACGTTTAGTTGACTGGGGAGTTCAAGCCAGTTTATGGCTAGTAGGGAGGAGCAGTGGTGGGAGGAGGCTTTTGCATTTGTGGCAAACCTGGAGATTTTGTTGAAGCATACTTCTAGCTTGGAGGTAAGGGTGGAAGATTGATTAGTAAGCAGAGGAGCGCCATAAAGAAGAGATGGGAGAACATAAGTTGTGGCAAGGGTCAGTCTAGTAGAGGGAGAAAGGAAGTGATTATTTCTGTAGAGAAGGCCGAGTTTTATGTGGGTTTTCTTGATGCTGCGTTGGATATGGGTATTAAATTTTAGTTGTTCGTCAATGGTGACCCCGAACAGTTTGGCGGAGGGAACAATATCAATGACAGAGTTGTTGAGGCTGGTTATTTGAAAGGAGTGTTTGTCAATGTGGGTAGATTTGGAGGGAGTGAAAAGGAGAATTTTAGTTTTGTTAGCATTTAGTGAGAGGTGGTTATGGTACATCTATTTTTCAGTGGATGAGAAGGCAGATTGAGTTAGAGACTTGAGTTCAGTTTGGTTGGAGGCATGGCAGATGAGAGTGGAGTCATCTGCATATTGGACAATTTTGGTGTTAGGAATGGCTTTGTGAAAATCATTAATAAAGATGTTAAATAGCAGAGAGCCAATAATGGAACTTTGGGGAACTCCTGTGGGTATTGGAAGGAAGGAGGAAGAGGATTGGCCCCATTTCACTTCTTGGGACCTGTCAGAAAGATGGCTGGAAAACCAGGAAAGAGTTTTTGTGGAGATGTTAAGGTTAGATAGATGGTTAAGTAGATGGGTATGAGAGATGGTATCAAAGGCTTTAGATAGATCTAATAGAACAGATGAAACTAAGTAACCAGATTCTCGGGCTGAATTGATAAAGTGTAGGAAGGAGAGGGCTATGTTGGTATCGTGTCCTAGGCGGAAGCCGTGTTCGGTAGGAGATAGAAGTTGATGTTCGGTTAGGAATGGCATGAGTTGTATGTGAATGCATTTTTCGAGAAGTTTAGAGATGGGAGAGAGGATGGCTATGGGGCGGAAGTTAGAGAAGTTATAGTTTTTTCCACCTTTGTGGAGAGGAAGGATAAAAGCAGAACACCTTAGTTTTGGAACATATGATTCAAGAAGTGATCTATTGATTAGGATGCTGATAGGGAAAGCAATACTGTCAGAGGCAATTTTTAAGAAGGAGGAGGGAATGTTGTCTGGAGCATTGGTGCAAGGTTTTAGTCTATAGAGAAATTTCTTTATGTGGTTGGTGGATATTGGTTTAAGTTCAAAGTTAGGGGGAGGGGGGGTGGGGTGCAAGCTTGGGAGGAGGTGGGTAGGGGGATGTTATTTGGGAAGGTTTAGGTCAGCTCAGCAATGGAGGAGGTGAAGAAGGTATTGAATAGATTGGCAATTTCTTAGTCAGTTTTGCTAGTGTCAGGACAAGGGTTTTTTTTGTGGTACCTGGCTTGAGGAGGGTGTTTATAGAGTTCCAGAATTTTTGGGGTTTTTTTGTTTGGTTTATTTGTAGGTGGTTGTCGTAGGATTTTTTGTCTTTAATGACTTGTTTTTTGGCTTGGTTTCGTAGCTGTTTATATTTTAGTAACAGTTCAGGTTGTTTATGATGGTGGTAGCGTTTCCAACATTTGTGTCTTTGTTGCATAATTTTTTTGGTAGCTTTAGTGAGCCAGGGTGCTGTTTTGGCTGTAACCCTTTTGGTTCGTGTTGGAGCTAGGGAGTTTAAGATGGAAAGGAATGTAGAGTTGAAGAAATCTACGGCTTTGTCAAGAGGCAGTGTTTTTAGAAGGTTCCAGTTAATGAGCTTAAGTGAGGTAGTGAAGGCGGAGGGGTTAAATTTAGTTAGGTTACGGGTATGTAGGAGGTGGTGGGAGTATGGGGATGAGGAGGTGGCTCTGTGGGTGAATGCAGGGAGGTGGTCACCTAATGGGTCGGGAGTGACACCTGATGTAGTGGTTCTATTTGGGTGAGACGCTAGTATCCAGTTTAGGATGGAGCTGGGGCGGTTAGTTTTGTTGGGTCTAGTGATGGTGTGAATAAGTTGAGTGAAGTTGAATAGGTTAGTAGACAGCGATGAATTGGGGTCTGTGATTTTTTGCCAGTTAATATTTACGTCTCCCAGTATGTAAATTTCTTGCTTTATATTTGTGGAGGTCCAGGAGAGGAAGTCTTCTACGGTATTGGTGTTATTGCCGGCGGGAATATAGAGGGAGATGATGCAGATACTTCTGTGCTTATTTAATTTTAGCATGCCAATTACTAGTTCAACATTATGAAAGGAAGAAATAGGATTTTGGAAAGGCTTGATAGATAGGTGATTAGAGTAAAGTAGAGTGACTCCACCACCTCTTTTATTTAGGCGGTCAGATCGGATGCATTGAAATCCGGGGGGAGGAATTCTAAGTCAGTTATGTGTGGTTTGAGCCATGTTTCAGAAATGGCTACTATGTGAGGTGAGTTATGGTTGACCCAGGCATGAAATAGGGTTATTTTATTAGTTAAGCTTTGGCATTGATAGTGAGGAATTTGAGGTCTTTGTTTGTGGGTTTGTTATTGGAGTTGTGGTTATAAGTTGGGGATGTGTTTGGTCCAGGGTTAGGATGAATGTCGCCTGCTAAGAAGAGGTATGTAAGAAGATGTATTAGTTTTGTTGGATTTTGTTTAGTTAGGCAAGGATGGAGGGATGTGGGTTTAGGTTTGTAGAAATTTGAGGGAATATGGAAGAGTTTTAAAGAGAACAGAGAGGTGGGGTGAAAGGTGGTAGGAGAGGCAGAGATGTTGTGGAAGTGATTTGAATGTTTGGGGTTTGGAGTTGAAGGTGGAGGGTGTATATGGAGGTTTGTATAAGAGGAGGCATGGTATAGAGGAAATAGAATGAGGAGAAGGAGTGTTATGGGGGCGAGAGTTGTGGAATTAAAAGAGGGCATTTGTGATTGAAGTTTGTTTTAAGGAGATAGAGGTAATGGAGGTTTGATGGAAGTAAGCTGAAGTGGTGTAATGGGGGAGGAGTATAAGGACAGGTGTGATTGGTGGAGAGGGAGGAGTTATACTGTTGCGAGATTGGGTGTTGAAAATGGGGAGGGAGGAAGGGATGGCAATAAATGTAGGACCACTTGGGGCGGGTGGAAATTGGGGGCAAGGTAGGGGAGCGGAGTGAGCCTGCAGGGCGAACAGAGCAGGATAGAGCAACAGAGAAGAAGAGCCCTACTGGAAGAAGTATCAGCCACTGCAGGAAGGAACTGAGGTAAGTAAGAGAAAGTGCAGTAAAAACTGGGTAGGAGTGATAGAGGAACAGAGTAATTCTGGGGGAGAGGAGAATAGGTTAGTGGAGGGGGAAAGGAGAAAAAGTTATGGGATAGTAGGCTGTAGTAAATATGTAGGAGAAAGAGGTAGGTGTTAGAAGAAAGCTCAAAAAAGTTATGGGATAGTAGGCTGTAGTAAATATGTGGGAGAAAGAGGTAGGTGTTAGAAGAAAGCTCAAAAAAGACAGGAGGACAGCAAAAGTTATTATATAAGTAGGGTGGGAGTATGCAACAAGTGGGAACGTGCTGCCACCTCGTGGTGAGTGGAGGAAATAGGCAGGCAGAGAGACTAATGGGAGATAGAATGGAGCTAGAGTCAGAGGTAGGAAAAGGTAGAGGTAACAGTGAGTACCAGGGTAAGTCTTCAGAGGGATAGAAGAATGGAATGGGAGATTAGAGGTAGTGAGTTAGAGTTGGATCTTTGAGGTATGTGGTAGGCTGCTGAGACACACACTGGGGGACAGGCTAGCATATAAGGATGTTATGGTTAATTGACTTTGTTTTTTGTTTTTAAAGTTACATACATTTATTGAGAGCAAAAGGTGAGGGATTCCACACTGTGGGTTCCTTTCGGATAAGCCTGAACTGGTTAGCAGGATAAGAATCCAGGTGGGCCGAACTTGGCTTTGAGTGAGGAGTCCGTGTAATTTGGGAGGTACTGATGGACCTTCAAGATAGGTGAGCTGTAAAAGAGAGGGGAGAAACAGATAAAAAGTAAATATAGGGAGAAGGGAGGAGAAGGAGGAAAGTATAAGCTAAACAGTAAAGGAGGTGGAGAACATATAGAAGGGAAAGGGTAAAGGAACAGAGGCGTAGGTCTAGAAGAAGGGTATAAGAGAGGGAGGGTTAAGGAGACGGTAAAAAGTAATTGAGAGCAGCAAAGAAGGAGAGCAAGGAGAAAGACAGGGAGAGAGAGCAATACTGACAAGGTTTGGAAAGTGTCACAACCACTAGTAAACAATCTAAAAACAAATGCAATTATACATTTTTAAAAGTCCGTTGTGAGGAGCAGATAAATGCAGTGATATAACAGCAAGTACAGGCAGGCTATATACCCTTGGAACAGGAATAAATATGCATTATACCTCTACACAGAGTGTTAAGGAAATATCTAGGCAGTTGCAGGCAGACTATATACCCTTGGAATAGGTTAAATATGCATTGTACCTCTACACAGAGTGTTAAGGAATATCTAGGCAATTTGCAGAGCAAGGTCAGAAGGCAATTACATCTAAAGTAAAGGATATTTTCTTACAGCAGCAGTTTAAAATATCCGTTATTAAAGGCAGAGAGAGTATGAAGAAAAAAAAAAAAAAAAAAATATATATATATATATATATATATATATATATATATAAATAAAACAAAACCTTAGCAATTTGTCAGAGCCGGTACAGTAGGCTAGGGCGGGAGATGTATAACCCCAATTTATACCAAACAATGGCAGGGCAATGAATATAGAAGTAGAGAGACAATATATTGTGCTACATGGGGATGGGGTAGGATAGAAGGGAGGGAGAGTATGCTACACAAGGGCTTAGTCTAGTTGCAATTACTCAGTTAAAAAGGCGTTTGGGTAGGATAAAGGAAAAAAAAAAAAGCTAGTTCTAGAGCAGCTGCAGTACAGCACTTAAAATAATAATGTTTTTAGGCAAAGGACCCGGCACTTGCAGCTGTCTAAGAACGGGCAGAGAGCAAGACAGGAGAGGGACGCCTGTTACATTCCTCTTTGTGGCACTAATGTGACATGGATTATGGTCGCTACAAAGTGCCGAGGAATGGGCGAGCTCCCAAACAGTTTTAATGTGCAAGGATATGATAGGGGGGGGGGTGAGAACGCTTCACCTGTTTGCTTCAGTGGAGATGAAACACCAACCTCAGAGCGATTCAAATGCAGTTACAGATAAACTATATAGTTATGCCGCTACACACTAGAATATAGGCACTATTGGGCCAAACAGAGTAAAAGACCTGTGCTGGAGTTCCGATTCTACATAAGTAATTAGTGTAGCAGGGTAGTGAGGGCGTCACTAAACCAGCGAAATAGATAGTAGTTTCCTATGATCATAGCCTTAATAGCAGCCGGGTATGCATTTAGTAAGACACTATTACACAGTTAAGGCAAACACCTTCTTAACAGCTTACACAGATAAATTAAGCACTTTTAACATCTTATCAGCTTAAAAGCAGCCGGATATGCATTTAGTAAGACAAATTAAACACGTTTTAGAATCTTATCATCTTAATATCCACTGGGATATGCATTTAGTAAGACACTATAACATAGACAAAACAGGACGTTGATATCAACTAACACAGATAGAATAAACACCTCCTAAGATCTTATCAGCATATCAGTCTTTTAAAATCCTAACCTCAAAGATAGCAGGGTAAGCGTTTGGTATGAACGCTATAACATAGGCAGATAAATGCTTTCTAACAAGGCACAGAGCAGGCAGATATCAAGATTGGTCTCTGATCGTTTGCCCAAACAAAACTCTTGTAAGCAGTTTAAAACCTCAATAATGCATTCAAATGCAGAGCGGTGGAAGGGAAAACACTTTTTTAAGTTTGTTTAAAAAAAAAAAAACATAAAACCATACCCAGGGGTGAAACAAGCAGCACTACCGTGTTAACAGCCAGGTGGGAAAAAGAGCGAGGAGGCGAATCCAAGCTAGGCGAATCTGAAGAAAATGGCGCTAAGAAGGTAGTGGTGTCTATATGTAGACTCTGGGGAGGTGGTGGGTTGGGGGGAGGGGATAAAATATGGTAGAGAGGGAGTGCTGGGAGTTTGTTAGGGAGGAGAGGAGGGAGGGGAAAAGGATCAAGGGGGAGTAGAGCAACAGAGCAGAAGAGCCCTGCTGGAAAACGTATCAGCCACTGCAGGAAGGAGCTGAAGTAAGTAAGAGAAAGTGCAGTAAAAGCTGTGTAGGATTGATAGAGGAAACAGAGTAATTCTGGGGGAGAGGAGAATAAGTTAGTGGAGGGGGAGAGGAGAAAAAGTTATGGGATCGTAGGCTGTAGTAAATATGTGGGAGAAAGAGATAGGTGTTAGAAGAAAGCTCAAAAAAGTTATGGGATGTAGCTGTAGCAAATATGTGGAGAAAGAGGTAGGTGTTAGAAGAAAGCTCAAAAAAGACAGGAGGACAGCAAAAGTTATTATAAAAGTAGGGTAGGAGTATGCAACAAGTGGGAAGGTGCTGCCACGTAGTGGTGAGTGGAGGAACTAGGCAGGCAGAGAGACTAAGGGGAGATAGAATGGAGCTAGAGACAGAGGTAGGAAAAGGTAGAGGTAACAGTGAGTACCAGGGTAAGTCTTCAGAGGGATAGAAGAATGGAATGGGAGATTAGAGGTAGTGAGTTAGAGTGGGATCTTTGAAGTATGTGGTCGGCTACTGAGACACACACTGGGGGACAGGCTAGCATATAAGGATGTTATGGTAAATTGACTTTGTTTTTTGTTTTTAAAGTTACATACATTTATTGAGAGCAAAAGGTGAGGGATTCCACACTGTGGGTTCATTTTGGATAAGCCCGAACTGGTTAGCAGGATAAGAATCCAGGTGGCCAAACTTGGCTTTGAGAGAGGAGTCCATGTAATTTGGGAGGTACTGATGGACCCTCAGGATAGGGTAGCTGCAAAAGAGAGAGGAGAAACAGACAAAAAATAAGTATAGGGAGAAGGGAGGAGAAGGAGGAAAGTATAAGCAGCAAAGAAGGAGAGCAAGGAGTAAGACAGGGAGAGAGAGCAGTACTGACAAGGTTTAGAAAGTGTCACAACCACTACTAAACAATCTAAAAACAAATGCAATTATACATTTTTAAAAGTCCGTTGTGAGTAGCAGATAAATACAGTGATATAACAGCAAGTACTTGCAGGCTATATACCCCTGGAACAGGAATAAATATGCATTATACCTCTACACAGAGTGTTAAGGAAATATCTAGGCAGTTGCAGGCAGACTATATATGCTTGGAACAGGTTAAATATGCATTGTACCTCTACACAGAGTGTTAAGGAATATCTAGGCAATTTGCAGAGCAAGGTCAGAAGGCAATTATATCTAAAGTAAAGGATATTTTCTTACAGCAGCAGTTTAAAATATCCGTTATTAAAGGCAGAGAGAGTATGAAGAAAAAAAAAAAAAAAAAAAATATATATATATATATATATATATATATATACATATATATATATATATATATATAAATAAAACAAAACCTTAGCAATTTGTCAGAGCCGGTACAGTAGGCTAGGGCGGGAGATGTATAACCCCAATTTATACCAAACAATGGCAGGGCAATGAATATAGAAGTAGAGAGAAAATATATTGTGCTACATGGGGATGGGGGTAGGATAGAAAGGAGGGAGAGTATGCTACACAAGGGCTTAGTCTAGTAGCAATTACTCAGTTAAAAAGGCGTTTGGGTAGGATAAAGGAAAAAAAAAAAGCTAGTTCTAGAGCAGCTGCAGTACAGCACTTAAAATAATAATGTTTTTAGGCAAAGGACCCGGCGCTCGCAGCTGTCTAAGAACGGGCAGAGAGCAAGACAGGAGAGGGACGCCTGTTACATTCCTCTTTGTGGCACTAATGTGACATGGATTATGGTCGCTACAAAGTGCCGAGGAATGGGCGAGCTCCCAAACAGTTTTAATGTGCAAGGATATGATAGGGGGGGGTGAGAACGCTTCACCTGTTTGCTTCAGCGGAGATGAAACACCAACCGCAGAGCGGTTCAAATGCAGTTACAGATAAACTATATAGTTATGCCGCTACACACTAGAATATAGGAACTATTGGGCCAAACAGAGTAAAAGACCTGTGCTGGAGTTCCGATTCTACATAAGTAATTAGTGTAGCAGGGTAGTGAGGGCGTCACTAAACCAGCGAAATAGATAGTAGTTTCCTATGATCATAGCCTTAATAGCAGCCGGGTATGCATTTAGTAAGACACTATTACACAGTTAAGGCAAACACCTTCTTAACAGCTTACACAGATAAATTAAGCACTTTTAACATCTTATCAGCTTAAAAGCAGCCGGATATGCATTTAGTAAGACAAATTAAACACGTTTTAGAATCTTATCATCTTAATATCCACTGGGATATGCATTTAGTAAGACACTATAACATAGACAAAACAGGACGTTGATATCAACTAACACAGATAGAATAAACACCTCCTAAGATCTTATCAGCATATCAGTCTTTTAAAATCCTAACCTCAAAGATAGCAGGGTAAGCGTTTGGTATGAACGCTATAACATAGGCAGATAAATGCTTTCTAACAAGGCACAGAGCAGGCAGATATCAAGATTGGTCTCTGATCAATAATGCATTCAAATGCAGAGTGGTGGAAGGAATAACACTTTTTTAAGTTTGTTTAAAAAAACCCCATAAAACCATACCCAGGGGTGAAACAAGCAGCACTACCGTGTTAACAGCCAGGTGGGAAAAAGAGCGAGGAGGCAAATCCAAGCTAGGAGAATCTGAAGAAAATGGTGCTAAGAAGGTAGTGGCGTCTATATGTAGACTCTGGTGAGCTGGTGGGTTGGGGGGAGGGGATAAAATATGATAGAGAGGGAATGCTGGGAGTTTGTTAGGAGGAGAGGAGGGAGGGGAAAAAGGATCAAGGGGGAGTAGAGCAACAGAGCAGAAGAGCCCTGCTGCAGAAAGTATCAGCCACTGCAGGAAGGAGCTGAGGTAAGTAAGAGAAAGTGCATTAAAAGCTGGGTAGGAGTGATAGAGGAAAGAGAGTAATTCTGGGGGAGAGGAGAATAGGATAGTGGAGGGGGAGAGGAGAAAAAGTTATGGGATAGTAGGCTGTAGTAAATATGTGGGAGAAAGAGGTAGGTGTTAGAAGAAAGCTCAAAAAAGTTATGGGATAGTAGGCTGTAGTAAATATGTGGGAGAAAGAGGTAGGTGTTAGAAGAAAGCTCAAAAAAGACAGGAGGACAGCAAAAGTTATTATATAAGTAGGGTGGGAGTATGCAACAAGTGGGAACGTGCTGCCACCTCGTGGTGAGTGGAGGAAATAGGCAGGCAGAGAGACTAATGGGAGATAGAATGGAGCTAGAGTCAGAGGTAGGAAAAGGTAGAGGTAACAGTGAGTACCAGGGTAAGTCTTCAGAGGGATAGAAGAATGGAATGGGAGATTAGAGGTAGTGAGTTAGAGTTGGATCTTTGAGGTATGTGGTAGGCTGCTGAGACACACACTGGGGGACAGGCTAGCATATAAGGATGTTATGGTAAATTTACTTTGTTTTTTGTTTTTAAAGTTACATACATTTATTGAGAGCAAAAGGTGAGGGATTCCACACTGTGGGTTCCTTTTGGATAAGCCCGAACTGGTTAGCAGGATAAGAATCCAGGTGGACTGAACTTGGCTTTGAGCGGGGAGTCCATGTAATTTGGGAGGTACTGATTGACCCTCAGGATAGGTGAGCTGTAAAAGAGAGGGGAGAAACAGATAAAAAGTAAGTATAGGGAGAAGGGAGGAGAAGGAGGAAAGTATAAGCTAAACAGTAAAGGAGGTGGAGAACATATAGAAGGGAAAGGGTAAAGGAACAGAGGCGTAGGTCTAGAAGAAGGGTATAAGAGAGGGAGGGTTAAGGAGACGGTAAAAAGTAATTGAGAGCAGCAAAGAAGGAGTGCAAGAAGCAAGACAGGGAGAGAGTGCAGTACTGACAAGGTTTGGAAAGTGTCACAACCACTAGTAAACAATCTAAAAACAAATGCAGTTATACATTTTTAAAAGTCCGTTGTGAGGAGCAGATAAATGCAGTGATATAACAGCAAGTACAGGCAGGCTATATACCCTTGGAACAGGAATAAATATGCATTATACCCCTAAACAGAGTGTTAAGGAAATATCTAAGCAGTTGCAGGCAGACTATATACCCTTGGAACAGGTTAAATATGCATTGTACCTCTACACAGAAGGCAATAACATCTAAAGTAAAGGATATTTTCTTACAGCAGGAGTTTAAAATATCCATTATTAAAGGGAGAGAGAGTATGAAAAAAAATATATATATATATAAATAAAACAAAACCTTAGCAATTTGTCAGAGCCGGTACAATAGGCTAGGGAGGGAGATGTATAACCCCAATTTATACCAAACAATGGCAGGGCAATAAATATAGAAGTAGCGAGAAAATATATTGTGCTACAGAGTGGATGGGGGTAGGGTAGAGGGGAGGGAGAGTATGCTACAAAAGGGCTTAGTCTAGTAGCAATTACTCAGTTAAAAAAGGCATTTGGGTAGGATAAAGGAAAAAAAAGCTAGTTCTACAGCAGCTGCAGTACAGCGCCTAAAATAATAATGTTTTTAGGGAAAGGATCCAGCGCTCGCAGCTCCCTATGAACAGGCTGAGAGCAAGACAGGAGAGGGACGCCTGTTACATTCCTCTTCTCTGGTTAGCAGGATAAGAATCCAGGTGGGCCGAACTTGGCTTTGAGCGAGGAGTCCGTGTAATTTGGGAGGTACTGATGGACCCGCAGGATAGGTGAGATTTATTGAGAGCAAAAGGTGAGGGATTCCACACTATGGCTTCCTTTCGGATAAGCCCGAACTGGTTAGCAGGATAAGAATCCAGGTGGGCCGAACTTGGCTTTGAGCGAGGAGTCCGTGTAATTTGGGAGGTACTGATGGACCCTCAGGATAGGTGAGCCAGGGGTGAAACAAGCAGCACTACCGTGTTAACAGTCAGGTGGGAAAAAGAGTGAGGAGGCGAATCCAAGCTAGGTACAGACAACAAAAAAGTAGATTTTCAAGGATGGCCACCTGCCTACTTAAAAGTCATCAGCAGGAACTGGGGCACCAATGATGTATTTGGGGGGAAAGGTAATGATTCATCTACTAATAATTTAGAGATTGTGTTTGCTTTGACAGTGGTTGATTTCTGGCAGTTGGTGCAGAGCATTAAGCCTGTGAGATGTAAGATCTGAGTCCACCAGTCCCCATTTGCCTACTGTGTGACCTTGTGAAAGTTACAACAAAACATTGATCCCAGTTCACCCCGGAAAATGAACTGGGTGTCCAGTGGGCTAGCCTGGTTAACAGATGGGTATTACTATTATTATTATTATTACATGTGTTTTTTAGTAACCTTTCTACCAGTAACTTTCTATCTCTCTCTTTTTTTCTTTTAAAAAAAGAAAGAAAAGAAAAAGTTCTGATGCACTTTCAAATATACTATGCACTGCCCACATTTCAGTGAGGCACAAAGGAAGGCAGATAATTAAAAGCATGTAACAGGCAGATCTTATGTTAGGTATTTGCCATAATAAATAACCCACACATCTCACAATTAAATGTGCATCAGGCACCAATAAATCCATACATGCATTACTGTTATTGTTATTTGTTAACTGGGTAAGCCCAATGGACACAATCCTTTCTTGTGAGTGACCCAAGAAAACTCTCTGAACAATTGACTTGCTCAGAGTCACATAGTAAATAAATGGATGCTAATGGGGATCAAACCCTGGATTGCAGGAAACAGCTCATTAAGCACCTAGGCACCCATAAACTTAATCCCCTGCATTGCTAGACTTCATTTGATGGATACGCTTTGTTCAGGGTGCTGGCATATTTTTCCCAGAAGCTAGTGCATATGTACCTGTAACATTAAAATGCTTAGAAAGAATTAGGGCAGCTTGCAATAACCAACAAAAAATGTAGGAAAAACAACATTATTCTCAAGTAAGGTGATTAAACATTGTACTTATCCACATTTACTAAAGCTAATGAGACTGAAGCTAGGACGTTAAGAAGAACCATAGTACTTCTGTGCCTAAAAGTAACGGAGAGCAAACCCCAGTATGTTGATACAAGGTAGCCAATGTCATCAACTACAGCAGTGGTAATACAGTAAGTGGGGAAGGACAGAATGCTCTAGTGTACTCAGCATGCACAAGGGACTTAACCTGGATGTGAATCAGAAAAAGCCAGGACCAAGTACATATTCCTTAATTAAAATGATCCTAAATAGATGTATATGATCTGTTTTTCTTTGCCATCAAGAAATGGTGCCATATTCCTTACTTTGTAAAGCTCCCGAACCTCTAACATGCAGATTTTGCAACCAGATGAACTACTCAACCATTCTCAGTCCTACATGTCAGATTTGCCAGTCATTCCTTACTGGTATAAGGGGTATTAGCAATTCCTCCAAAAGAACATTCTGCAATAAAAAGTACAACAAAGATAGAAAAAACAGCACTGCTCGTAAAGTAACTTTATGATACACCTTTTTCTTCCATTTACTGCACTAAATAAGAAAGCAACAATCTCAACAACATTGAATATCAGTTGCTGAATATATAGAATGCATGTATGTGAATAAGTTAACACTTAGTTGTAAGATGTATTAAAAGCTTTATATAACAGTGTTAGTACGTATCAAAATTAACTTCCATTTTTAATGGCTCACTACAAAAGCTACATTAATTTTCATATAGTGTTTGAGGTCTTATAAATGTGTTCTTTTTAACTGAATTTGAACATTTTATGATATATTCAAAGTTTTAGAGGCTACCAAAAGTGTATTGTCACCTATATTCAAAAGTTCTACAAGTAAAATAAAAATCTAAGATGAAAAAAGTAAAACCATGTTTACTGGACAAGAAAAATGCCAAGAGGGAAAAAACAGGTAAATGTTATGAATACAAGATGTAATAATTAATGCTTTAAAATTCTCCATCACATCAACCAAGCCTTCTAGTATTCTTGCTGTTAAAATGCCTGGTGCAGAAAAAAGAAGGTACATTGTGCTTCTTCAGAAGTGTGACAGAAAAATAAAATTTGCTGGCGGTGGAGGGCTACTTTTGATCTGATTGTTTTGAGAAGTTGGTAACAGCTGCCACATTCAGTATTTTGAAGAGTTTGGAATGAATTGTACTAAATGTCTTGGTTATGACCCTGCTTCCAACAGATGTGCTTTGACAGGAAACTTTTTATTACATGTAAACCACTGTCCATTCTCACAAGAATGAAGTCTAAAATCTGCAACATGTGGTCAAAAGAACTGTAAGGTGGCTTGGATGGTTAAGGAATGGGATTGGTACAAGCAGGAAAGATATGAGATACCTGGTATGATAGACGGACGTGCCTCTTAACAAACAGGGTGGGAGGGAGGGTGGAGGAAGGGACAGATGACACAGCTTAACCATGCAATTAAGTACTTGTTTGGGGATGTTAATCCAAGCAGTCTATTAGTGAAAATAATAACAAAATGTCAAATTTGTAGATGTTACGACAGATGGAGCACTGATATAGGTCATGGATATGTTGAAATCCACTGCTTATATGAAACTTATAAGCAGAAATAAAAGAACCACTACCTTTGTTACTTTAGTAACCAAAATGGTGAGTGCTTTTGTCATACAAATTCAATAGTGCATTATTTCTTTTAATTTTACTTGGCTATTCATTTTGATTTTATGTAGTTAGTTTTCATCTGTATTATATTTGGTTAAACCTAATAACCAGGAAACTGTGTAACAGAACAATGTCAATATAATAAACAGTAACAAAAAATGTTATAAAACACTTTCTTGCTTTTTGTTGGAGGGCTTTAAATAAACCAAAAACTTTTGTAAGATGTGACATAGGCTCAAATGGATATGACAAGAAACTGTATAAAAGTTCAACCTGCCGAACAGTATATGCGTGTAACACAAAAGCTGGAACTAGACATTTAACAAAAAAGGTGTTATACATAAAGGTGGGGATAATAACCTTTTAATGCAATGATACTTTCTGTAATGTTTTAAATGTCAACAGGCTCACAAAAAAGAAAGAGTAGTGAGCTATATTAAAAAAGTAGAGTGCAAATAGTTAGGTTACAGGAGACACACTTAGAAAGAAATTAACATATGAATTTGATAAAGAAAAATTTTCAGGAAGGTTATTCAGTGGAATACCTGTGATAAAGGAAAAGAGGAATACTTATATTAATTGCAAGATGAGCTCCAATAGTTATAGAAGAGGATAAAAAAGATAATAATTGCAGATTTGTAGTGCTAACGGGTTGCTGTCAAAGGAGGAGGATTACACTGGCATGAATTTATTCCAACTAAAACTGCTATAATGAAGGTTAAGAAAATTCTGGGAGAAATAATCAATTTTCAAAAAGGTGGAGACTTTGGTGGAGACTGGAATGTGATTTGCAGCAGTGAAGATGTATCGGGGGGGGCCAGAAGGGAAGGTATAACAAAGGAGGGTAGATTTTTGAAGAAATGTATAAACATATTTGGCATGGAAGATGTGAATTCGGTAATAGGAGTTTGGGGTGAATTTACATATTATTCCCCAAGATATAAAAACTGGACTAGGCTAAACAGAATGTACATTTCACAAAAATATATGCATTTAATTGAAGGTCTTGATATACACCCGACAACTATTTCAAATCATGCACCAATAATAACTAAAACAGAAACACAGGGTAATGAAATAAAAATGAGACACTGGTGCTTTCCTACCTATCTGTTGAAAAGAGAAGTATTTAAGGAATGGGTAGTGGAGATTATTCAGGAGTTATTAGAGAGGATAGAAATTTCTTCTAAAAATATATCTAGGGAGTGGGATAAAATTAAGGTGGAGTTTAAAAATAAGGTGGAAATAAAAGAAAGGGAGTTATGGTTAAGAAGTAACAAGAATTATTTAGAGGGACTAACTAATGCTAAAGTATTGACGAATAGGGGGAATCTTGCAGAACAAGAAAAGGATCAACTGCAGAATACTAAGCAGAAATTAAGGGATTACCTTGATAATATGCATGAGTTTGGAAAGACTGCTGTTAAGCAACTGTTTTTTGATAATAACACTAGAGCACAAAAACTTTTAGCACAATGACTCAGGCAACAGAAAGTAGAAAGGGCTGTTGCCAAGCTTAGGGAGCCTATAACAAGGAAGGTAACAAGAAATCCTATAGATGTATAAGAAATATTTTGGAAATTCTATGAAAGTCTGTATAAAGCAGAGAAATATAGAAATCAAGAAAAGATACAAATGGAAATGTTTATGGAAGAATTAAATATGCTAAGGTTAGAGGTAGATGAGGCTCAATTACCAATGGTTAAGATAGGAGGAGAGGCGATAAAAATTGTGATTTATAATGAATCTACAGGAAAGTTCCCAGAAATAGATGTTATTCCTGTGGAAGTTTGGAAGCTAGGAGGGAAAAAACTGATAAAGATCTGGAAGGTTTTCTTTAACAGTATTTTAACATCCTGAAAGAAAGCAGTAGTAGCTGTAATACCTAAAGAGGGTAAAGCTCCATCAAATCCAGCTTCATACAAGCCCATTTCAATAAACCATGATTATAAAAGGTTCATGTTTATAATGGCTAAAAGAATAACAAAAGTAATGCCAAAATTGATAGATATGGATCAATGTGGTTTTGTGGCGAGGAAGCAAACATTTGACAACATTAACATAACACTGATGATCCAGATGGAAGCAGGAAGTAAGAAAATGCCATTATTGTTGGTGGATCTTGATGCAGAGAAATCATTTTTCAGAGTAAGCTGGAACTTTACGAGCAGGGCAATGGAAGCATTTGCATTTCCTGAAAAAATATTAGGTTGATTAGGAGGATATATGAGGGACTGGAGGTGAAAATTAAAGTGGGTGGGGTCATTTCTGATAAGTTCTGCTTGAGCAGAGGAACCAGGCAAGGAGTCCTTTTACCCCTTTGTTATTTGCATTATCTTTAAAACCATTGGCAAAGAAAATAAGGGACTCAGAAACTCAAGAATATAATTGGTATGGTAGTCACAAAAAAAACTGGCTCTATTTGCAGATTATATTATTTTAGACCTGACAAAACCAGAAAGAGACATCACAGTGTTGTGGAACATTTTCAGGCAGTTTCAAATCTTTTTGGGATACAAAATGAATGAAGCTAAAACAAAGCCAATAGAAGTACATTATGTACCCACAGAGAAATTGGTTCAGCAATATCCTTATTTATGGGGAAATTATAAAATGAAGTATTTATGAGTATGGATTAAAATGATTCTAGTGTGGCAGCTAAGGATATGTGGGAAGAAACTAAACAAAAGATAATATAAAAACTGACAAAATGGAAGCTTTGTTGTATGGATATGGATAATAAGATACATGCAGTCAAAATGTTTTTAGTCCCTTTAGTCTTATACACAGGTCAGGTATATTTTTATCAACCAGAGGAGAAGTTGTGGATAGCAGTTAAAGAGCTGAAGGACTTTATCTGGGAGGGGAAGATGGCAAGAGTCAAGTAGCATAAACTGATTCTTCCAATACAACAGGGCGGATTGGGATTACCCAATTTGAAGGGGTATGTCAGAACTACACAGTTAAGGCTTCTGTACGTAGCACAAGCAAGTGGAAAGTGGAAAGAGATATGTTGAAACGGGGGGGGGGACTCAAGTAACAAGGAGAAACTGGGATTTTTGGATGCAGAATTTTAAGGAGAATAACAATAATCATACAGAATATTATATCCATAGAGTAGCAGAAAGTACTCTAAGAACTAAGCCGACACAGGAATTGAGAAAGGAGATTCTGCTGATAGAGATGACTGCAATTAGGGATACAGACATTAAGTAAGAGGGGGCTAAATTTTATTGGAGAAATCTGGCAAAGGAACCAAGGTATTGGGAGCAAATAACTAGAGGGGGAACGATGATAAAATGGGAAGATGCCAATAATTTATTTGGACTGCACGTTAGAGATTGCCTTCCCTATCAAGGATTGATATCAGAGTATAGGCAAAGAGAAAGAAGTAGGGGGGTCCTAAATGAAAGACCAGCACTGGTAGAGTTTTTAGTAGAATCTAGAACAGTTGTTGTCATTAAAAAAGGAATAATTAGTAGAGCATGTAAAATATTGCATGATTACTATAAGAATCAATCAGAGGAAGTTAGAAAGGATTGGGAAGAGAGATTGGATAAGCAATTCACAAAGAAGCAATGGGAGGATATATATATGTCTCCCAAATATGGAACAAAATATAGAAGATTTAGGATTTTTGCTTGAAAATGTTTACATAGATATTTTTATACCCCAAGTAGACTCCAGAGAATTTTTTCCTCAGGTAGACAGCAAATGTTGGAGGTGTAATGGGGACAAAATAGGTAATTGGGAACATATTTTTGGGAGTACAGTGAGTTGGCAGACTTTAAAGATTCCCTGCGGGATACACTGTCAGAGGTGCTGGGTGGATGGATTAGTGTGTTGAGGGAGATGATTTTTCTGAGCTATGATACAAAATCAGAATTGCTTACATATGGGAAGGCCTTGCTGTCTCTAATTATGGTGGCTGCCAAAAAAAAAATTACTAGAAAATGGAAGTCAAAATCTAAACCAACTATATTAGAAGTAGTGAATATAGTAACAGAGATAAAACAACTGGAACTGAGATCTTTAGAAAAAGGTAGTAGCAAACTACATAGGAAAACATGGGAATTGTGGGAGCAATACATACAGGGGAGGAATGAGGTTTAAAAGAAGGAAGGACTTAAATGAGCTATGTAATGTTTGAAAACGATTGGGTAGATTATAAGTGATATAATGTTTGCAACTGGGAGTGTGTCAGTATGGTTTGTCATGTAAAATGCTTGCAACTAGGATTGTGTCAGAGTGGTTTGTTTTCATTTATATAAATGTATGATTGCTTATGTCGTAAGTGAGGTTTAATAAAGATGTTTCTTGTTTAAAAAAAGGGGCAGGAATTGAATAATTTATGTAATGTTGCTTAGGTTATATGATATATAGCAATATATGTGAAGAATAATGTTTGCTAATTTTAACTTTTTAATACAGTTTGATTAGTTTGATATAAATATAAATGTGCCTATGTCACAAGTAATAATTCAATAAAGGTGTTTAACAAAAAAAAAAACACTTTATTGCCTTTAAAGGTGAAGATTAAAGTTGTCCTCTGGCTGAATATTGAGTAGTAGATGAAGGGGCAAGGTAAAGGAATGTTCTCAGGCTTGATGCTTTTCTTTTGAACTGCATCTTGTTATGCTTACAAAAATGTAGGCAATTCAAGTGATGACAGGTAACAGCAGAGTATACTGCACAGGACAAGTCAAAAGCAAACATCAAGAGCTGCATCACAAATCACAAGTCAGCTACATGAGCTAGAAGTAGAACCCACAGCTTCCTGATCTTCCAGCAACAGTGGGTGTACTACCTGTGGAGGTACTGAGACTGCAGATTTATCTTTATTGACTGGAATAAAAGGCGTAGTTTGTACTAAAATATTGCCAAGGAGAACAAAAGGAACAAAACACCAAAACATCATAAGATGCTTATGAAAAATGTCAAATACAGCTATAGTGTCTGTCCCCAAGGACTTGACAGAATACACAAAAATAAACTAAAACAATTTTTGATTAGAGTTTTGACATGAGTTTATCTTGCAAACAGATATCTCCTTTATGGGATCTCAACTTTCCACTGGAAAATTATCCACATTTCCATTTGAACCTGCACTGTTGGTACATTTAAGGTTCTTCACATGGAAAACAATTCTTTTATTTACTCTGACATTTGCAAGATCAGTATCTGAGCTGAATCTTTCTTGGAAGGTAAATTGTTTTTGATCTGCTTTTGGGATGGTGTAACTGCAATAACAGATCCCTCATTCCCTCATAAAGTTTCAGTCACCCTGGGTTCTATTCTATCCCTCAGAACCACAGAAAAGAAGTTTACTAATACCCTGGACAGGCATTAGTGGTGTAGGTACTATCTCGATAAAACCAAGTCTTTTAGTAATGCTTTTTGGCTATTTTGTTCTTATGCTGGGACTAAAAAAGGACAGCAGTATGAATCATATGCGGTCCATTTAGTTGTACCCAGATGTTGACTTTTATTACACCCACCAGGATATACTTTATCAAAGCAGTGTAAAGGCTTTCTCTCTGACAGCCTTGTTTTCTTTAAAAACATATTGCAAAGCAATGGACTCTAGAAGATGTCTAGAGACAACTGTGTAGGTTTCTCATATATTTCTATATAAGACATATCATCATGGATTCTTTGGTTTACATCTAGCTCTGGTTTGGCTAGGATTATTTACCAGGGGCTCCTGGTTTTATGTCCTTCCTCCTCCCTGGCTGGCTAAGCTATGGTTGTCTACTTATAAACTACTGCAGCAATGGGAATGATGAACATACTAAAGATCTGAACCATAAAAGCTCCCTACAAGAGGGATTAGTGTGTAAGCAGATAAAGTGACAGCGCAGGAAGGCATTAGAGTTTTGAGAAGTTGGCTGGTTGCTTTATAGGTTCATAGGTAGGTACCAGGCTATCAGCCCAAGGGCCTATGTAAGCCTAGCCAGCAAGGTTCTATAGCTTACGCCACCCAAAAAAGTTGTCCTTGGCAGGATACATCCCCACAGGCTACTAAAGCACTGAGGAATTCAAACATTTACTGTTATGCTTAAATATGACTTACACACATGTACTTTCAGATTGTTTTGCTACAGAAATTCTGCAGTCTCATTTTGAACTAAAAATTCAAAAAGGTGATTTTTTGAGGCTTATTTTCTGCATAAACAGAAATGTTGTACAGACATAATTAACTGTTTGACCTATGAGTGTATTTAAGATGTAAGACTGATCTATGGACAGTATGTTTGTAGCTTGTATTTTATTGTATTGTTATTACTCTTGCCTCTGTGTTGCAAAGCTGCTATACCAAGAATAACCCAATAACTCGACTGCTGTTATAAATAATAAAATAATCCAGCATAAATTCTTAGTGATTTCAATCATTTTCCAGTACCCTGTAATACCACCCATCATGCACCTGAAACCCCAACCTCTTAACTAAACATCCCTATTCTACTTCAGTCATTAAAAGCTCAGAAATAGAATAAACCTTTAACAAACTTCCAGAAGATGGTTTACTAGTAGATGACAACCTAATCCTATGGGCCATCAAGGTATGTTCAGAACATCTAAACCTGTCTGTTAAACACATTTGTAACCTCTGCCAAAATATAGCCTACCAGTCCGGAATGATTGCTGAGTCCCGAGACACAGAAAAAGAAGACTGAAAATATAGAAGAGTGAATATCCGAATATATAGAAGAGTGAATATCAGTCAATATTCTTCATATTGATCACTGCTGCAGTAGCCTTAGCTATATGGGTTATATCCTGCCAGGAATATAATAGCCAGTCAGCTTCCAAAGCTTTAGAGCACCTTCCATGCACTCAAACTGTCACGCAGCTTGAGCTGAATTGACTAAAAGACAAGTATGGGTGGGAAGCCCTTAAGAGTTTTACTGCTGCCAAAGAGTATGCTCCTTTGAGGCTTGCCAATATCGATGGTTGGCTTGTGCTTTTCTTAGCTGGACAGATAAGTTCCCTTTGGGGGAAAAAACTTCCATTTTCTTATTTTTACCTATGTTTTATTACTTCCCACTTCTGGAAAGTTATTTTAAAGTTAGGAATGTTGTGTTTTAACAGATTGTCTTGAGACTGTAACATACTTTTAAATGAAACACTCGCTGTTTCTGCCAGCTTAAAAGTAGTGTTAACTAAGTGATAAAATCTTTTCTATGAAGAAATTGTTTTTCTTTTTCCATTGTAGGACAGCCATACTGTATTTTTTTTCTTTAAAAAAAAAAAGAATGAACTTTTGTGGACTGGTAGTTTTCCTGACATTGTTGCTTCTTTTCCCTAGGATAGAGGCACCATTTTTGGCTAGACCATTAAACAGACTGTCATTCCCATGGTCAGTCCTTCTTCCAGCCAAAAAAAGAAAAAAATTAAACAAACAGCCTTTGCCACCACAGCAGGTTAGCAATTTGCCTCAGCTACAGGTGTATGACTCTGTTGTGGCCATTTGTTGTACCTCAGACCACTCATCTTTTACTCTGGATCCCTCTGGTGTAGAACCTAATGCTACTATGGACCAGGGGTTAGCCATGTCCCTGCGGATGCTGGGGTCCCCTCAGAAGGCAAGGGACATCCACTTTTGTTGGTCCTGGGAGAGGAAACAGGGAAGGTTTCCTTGTGTCAGAATGCTGTGCCCATCCCAGGGGAAGCAGAAGCTGCCATTAGTAACACAGTTGGCCCTATTTTTTCCTGCCAAAAAGAAAAAGATAGGATAGGATAGGAGTAGTTTTCTGGGATTGGCTCAGTGTTTGATTTAGGGCTTTGATCCTTCTTGTAGAGTACTTTGCAGGAAAAAGAAAGAGGGATGACTCCTTTCCTGAAGAGATTCAAGAATCTGAATCTGAACAGGAGGATGCAGAAATGGATTCAAGGTTTCCTCCTCAGATTTCTGGTTCAGACTCAGAGGAGAGCTCATGTTCTTATTATCCTTTTGGTGGGTTCTATTTCTCTGAGACAATTGCTAGACTATCACAGTGTTTTCAGTGGGAGAACACTGAGATTTCTCAGTCCCTTAGAAAATACTATAGTTTTTACAGAAGGATTTTCCAGAACCTACACGTATTCCTCCTGTCCTGTCTGTTTTAGAGGACGTGTGCCTTACTGCCTGCAATTTTCCTGATAGTCAGCAAGCTGTCCCTAAAAAACAGTAGTATAAAGTTCCTCAGTTTTTTAAATTTAATACATTATTCCCAAACATGATCCAACAGCTATAACCTTAGTTGACTCCTCTGCTGCTAACACCTTAGTTAATTCCAGTCCTATTTGTTCTATTAAGAATGGGAAAATTATTGCTAGGTATGGGAAAAAAGTATATACTTCTGCAACTTTGAATTTCAGAATTTTAAATTGTCAGGCTTGTATGTTAAAGTTTATTCTGACATATTTTGAAAGTATGGAAAACCCAGCCACTGGGGATGCACAAGCCAGCGCATTTCTTTGTGCCGGTCCCAAGCCCAGATAAATGGGGAGGGTTGCATCAGGAAGGGCATCTGGCATAAAACCTCTGCCAAATGACTTATGTGGAGAACATTTCATATTTCCATACCAGATCGATTGAGGCCTGGGTTAACAATGACCGCCACCAGTACTGTTAGCCAACAGGGTGCTGGCAGAAATTGGGCTACTGTTGGCTGAAGGAGAAGAGGAGGGAGAAGGCATGCCTGAAGGCAGGAAGAGAGGAGGAAGGTTAGGAGTGTAGTAGTGAGGGTAGGAACTGTGAATGTTGGCAGTATGACTGGTATAGGGAGAGAGCTAGCTGATATGATGGAGAGAAGGAAGGTTGATATAGTGTGCGTGCAAGAGACTAGATGGAAGGGAAGTAAGGCCAGGTGTATAGGAGGCGGATTCAATTTGTTCTATCATGGTGTGGATGGCAGGAGAAATGGGGTAGGGGTTATCCGAAAGGAACAGTATGCCAAGAGTGTTTTTGAGGTGAAGAGAGTGTCTGATAGAGTGATGTTTATGAAGCTTGAAATTGATGCTGTAATGATGAATGTTGTTAGCGCATATGCTCCACAAGTTGGGTGTGCGATGGATGAGAAAGAAAAATTTTGGAGTGAGTTGGATGAAGTGGTGGTGAGTGTACCCAAGGGTGAGAGATTAGTGATTGGAGCAGACTTCAGTGGGCATGTTGGTGAAGTGAACAGAGGGAATGAGGAAGTGATGGGTAGGTATGGTATTAAGGAGAGGAATGCAGAAGGTCAGATGATTGTGGATTTTGCGAAAAGGATGGACATGGCTGTGGTGAATACGTATTTTAAAAAGAGGGAGGAGCATAGGGTGACGTACAAGAGTGGAGGAAGATGCACACAGGTGGATTATATCCTATGTAGGAGGGCCAGTCTGAAGGAGAATGGAGACTGTAAAGTGGTGACAGGGGAAAGTGTAGTTAAGCAGCATAGAATGGTGGTCTGTAGGATGACGTTGGTGATCAAAAAGAAGAGGAGTGTGAAAGCAGTGCCAAGGATTAAATGGTGGAAGTTAAAAAAGGGTGATTGTGAGGTGGAGTTCAGGGAAGAGTTAAGACAGGCACTGGGAGGCAGTAAAGAGTTACCGAATAGCTGGGTAACTACAGCAGAGCTAGTAAGGGAGACTGCTAGAACGGTGCTTGGTGTGACATCTGAATAGAGGAAGGAGGACAAGGAGACCTGGTGGTGGAATGAGGAAGTACATGAGAGTATACAGAGGAAGAGGCTGGCGAAGAAAAAGTGGGATTGTCAAAGAGATGAAGAAAGTAGATATGTGTATAAGGAGATGAGGCACATAGCAAAGAGAGAGGTGGCGAAGGCTAAGTATAAGGCATATGGAGAGTTGTATGACAAACTGGACACTAAAGAGGGGGAAAAGGACCTGTACCGATTGGCTAGACAGAGGGACAGAGCTGGGAAAGATGTGCAGCAGGTAAGTGTGATAAAGGATAGCAAGGGAAATGTACTCACAAGTGAGGAGAGTGTGTTGAGCAGATGGAAAGAGTACTTTGAAGGGCTTATGAATGAAGAGAATGAGAGAGAGAAGGGTGGATGATGTGGGTATAGTGAATCAGGAAGTGAAACAGATTTGCAAGGAGGAAGTAAGGACAGCTATGAAGAGAATGAAGAATGGAAAGGCTGTTGGCCCAGATGACATACCAGTGGAAGCGGGAAGGTACTTAGGAGAAATGGCAGTGGAATTTTTAACCAGATTGTTTAATGAAATTTTGGAAAGTCAGAGGATGCCTGAGGAGTGGAGAAAAAGTGTTTTGGTACCTATCTTTAAGAATAAGGGTGATGTGCAGAGCTGCAGTAACTACAGAGGGATAAAATTGATCAGTCACAGCTTGAAGTTATGGGAAAGAGTAGTGGAAGCTAGGTTAAGAAGGAAGGTGATGATTAGTGATCAGCAGTATGGTTTCATGCCAGGAAAGAGCAAAACAGATGCAATGTTTGCTCTGAGAGTGTTCTTGGAGAAATACAGAGAAGGTCAGAAGGACTTGCATTGTGTCTTTGTGGACTTAGAGAAAGCATATGACAGGGTGCCTAGAGAGGAGTTGTGGTATTGTATGAGGAAGTCGGGATTGGCAGGGAAGTATGTAAGAGTGGTACAGGATATGTACGAGGGTAGTGTGACATTGGTGAGGACTGTGGTGGGAGTGACAGATACATTTAAGGTGGAGGTGGGATTACATCAAGGATCAGCTCTGAGCCCTTTCTTATTTGCAGTGGTGCTGGACAGGTTGACAGATGAGATCCAACAGGAGGCCCCGTGGACTATGATGTTTGCAGATGACATTGTGATATGTAGTGAGAGTAGGGACCAGGTTGAGGAGACCCTGGAGAGGTGGAGATATACTTTAGAGAGGAGAGGTATGAAGGTCAGCATAGCTAAAACAGAATATATGTGTGTAAATGAGAGGGAGGGTAGAGGAATGGTGAGGATGCAGGGAGTAGAGTTGGTAAAGGTGGATGAGTTTAAGAACTTGGGATCAACAGTTCAGAGTAATGGTGAGCGTGGAAGAGAGGTGAAGAAGAGAGTACAGGCAAAGTGGAATGGGTGGAGAAGAGTGTCAGGAGTGATTTGTGACAGACGGGTACCAGTAAGAGTGAAAGGGAAGGTCTACAAGAGGGTAGTGAGACCAGCTATGTTATATGGGTTGGAGACGGTGGCATTGACAAAAAGGCAGGAGTCAGAGCTGGATGTGGCAGAGTTAAAGATGTTAAGATTTGCACTGGGTGGGACTAGGATGGACAGGATTACGAATCAGTATATTAGAGGGTCAGCTCAGGTTGGACAGTTTGGTGACAAAGCAAGAGAGGTGAGATTGCATTGGTTTGGACATATGCTGAGGAGGGATGCTGGGTATATTGGGAAAAGGATGCTAAGGATGGAGCTGCTAGGTAAGGGGAAAAGAGGAAGGCCTAAGATAAGGTTTATGGATGTGGTGAGAGAGGACATGCAGGCAGTTGGTGTGAAAGAGCATGATGCAGAGGACAGGAAGAAATGGAAATGGATGATCTGCTGTGGCGACCCCTAAAGGGAACAGCCGAAAGAAGATGATGATGATTTTGAAAGTATGAAGAATAATTTATCTATAGTTTCTTCATGTGAAGAAAAATCTGCTTTAAATAACTTTGTTTTTGCTATTGCACAGGTTACTACTTATTGTTTAAGGTGTGTGTGACTATGACTCTGTTGATACTACTTCCCGGGCTATGGCCTGTGGCAGTAGCTGTTCCCTCCCCCTGTCCACTTGTTTTCTGGTGAGTTGTTTATGCCAGGATGTGGACATTTATTTATTTATTTTGTTCCTATCATTGTCCTTTCATAGCTCAGCTTCCCTCTCTCTGTTGGCAGGACTTGGCATTCTTTATAAGCTAAACCGGTTTTATTTTTAACTGGATTAGCTTATAAAGAATGCCAAAATATGAAATGCTAAAAAGCAAAACCAATAGAATGTAATAGCAGGCTACAACGAACTCCACTTTCCACAAAGTTATTAGCGCTTTCATACACCTTTTATTTTGCGTGAACTTCTTCAGAAACATGGGAAATGACACAATAAAGACTTAAATACTTAATTTAACAGGAAGTGATCTCATTATTCCACCATAATTTACATTTTTTGTATAAAAAATATATATATAATAAGTATACGTAAGTTGCATAAAACAATAATCAATTCAACAAATTTTATAAAATTATTGTTACTAATTTTGAACTAATTGGTGTACTTGATTGGTTAATGTTAAAAACCTTTCATAAAATGCCTTAAATGTTATTTATATAATGTACATGTAAATGTAAATATATATTGTGTTCTAATATTTAAATATTTAAATACAAAAATTATCTGTATAGTAAAAAACATTTCAAGCTTATAACTTCATTCAATCCTGGTGTTTGGTCTGCACCAAACACCAGTTGCCAAAAAGATTCTTTACATTCAAGAATATTGTTTAAATCACCTAAATATAATCCCTTTTGAACAGCATCCAAAATAAAGAATTAAAATTTCTTAAAATCCCTACATGTTATTGCGTGCCTAGCTAAGGCATTATTTGTGTCTTTCTTTTGAATGGCAAGGCTGTGCTCATATACTCTGCGTTTAAAAATTCTCTTTGTCTTACCAATGTAGTAATTTTTACATGTAACACATGTGACAAGATAAATCACTAATTCACTATTACAATTATAGTAATTTTTTGCCCAAAAGGTGTAATTCAAATGCTCTACTACCACAAAAGAAGAGTTACTCATGTACCTACATTGTTTACAATTGGTACAGCTAAATGTTCCTTTCTTGTTGGTGCAACTCCTGGCTAAATTTCTATTATTGTCACTCACATTCTTTCCGGACTCTAGTAAAAGTCTTAGATCTACAACTTTCTTGTAAGTAAATTTGGGTTTTGGACCTATGATGGACATTAAGTCCTTGTTGCCCAAAATAACTTTCCAATTATTTTCAATTATAGATTTTATTGACCATATTTCATTCACCATGGGTAATGGAAAAGCTGTTGAAAATGTTTTCTCTTCATGTTTGTTATTGGAAGCATCTAAAGTACATACTTTAGGTGCACTAAGGACTACCTCATCAGAAAATAAAATAGGTTTAGCCACTCCCTTTCTCAACGGTAATACTTCACTCTCAATCTTGTCTATGAACTTCTCTGAATACCCTCTGTTCATGAACAAAGATTTTAAAAGTGTCAGTTCTTTTTGAAAAATTTCTTCTTCTGAGGTTAGTCTGCTTAGCCGTATAATTTGACCTTTGATGACCCCTCTTTTCATATGGGTGGGATGTAAACTGTCTTTGTGTAAATAACTATTGGCAAAACATGGTTTTCTATAGATTTTACTTTTAAAGGTCTTTGAAATGTCATCTATAGTAAGAGTCAGATCCAAAAAGGAGACGCTTTTACCAAATTCTCCTGTTTTAAAAAATAAAAAATTCGTACTATCATTCAAATCTTGAACTAGCTCTACAAACTCATGCTGTTGTCCATTCCATATAAATAGCAAATCATCTATATATCTCCAATATTTGATAACCTTTCCAAAAAGTGGATTTGTTGTCAAAAAAGTAGTCTCCCAATTTGCCATTACAATGTTCGCAAAGGATGGAGCCACCCTTGACCCCATAGCTACTCCTGACTTTTGTTTGTATATATTGTTGTTAAATTTAAAAAAGTTATTGTCCAAAATTAATTCCATTAAAGTACATAAGGAATTTGTTTTTGTTGCTGTAAAATCTGTATTCTTAGTTAGGTATTCTCTCATAAATTCAATACCTTTATCCTGGTCAATACTAGTATATAAGTTTTTTGCATCTAACGTAGCAAAAAACATGTTGTTGTCAGTGATGTTTATGTCTCTTAAATTTTCTAACAGATTCCACGAGTCTTTGATGTAAAATTTGGACTTTTGAACTATGGGGTTCAAAATATTGTCCAACCAAATGGAAATGTTTTCTGTTTTCGAATTTTTTGCCGAAATGATTGGTCTAAAGGGTGGTTTTGTATCATTGTTTTGTATTTTTGGAATACCAAAAAATACGGCTAATTTAGGATGTTCATTATGTAAAAATTCATATTCCGTTCTATCTATTTCACCTTGACAGAACATATCAAACAATATTGTATCCATTCTTCGGAATTTCTTTGAGACTATTTCAACGTTAACTTTAATATATGTTTCTTTGTCTTGTAACAGTTCATCTATAGATGTTATATAATCCCTGTTATTCATTATTACAAGTTTCCCACCTTTGTCCGCTTTCATTATTCTAATGTCCTTATTATTAACCAGATTTTTTAATGCTAACTGTTTTTCATCTGTTAGATTGTCTATAACACTTGGTGTGTTAATATATCTAAACTCATTTTCACATAATTTTTGAAAGACTTGTAATGTGTTTATCAAAGGTGGGTTATATGTACTGGGTTTACTAATACTAACTTTATCAGATGAACCATCTATTCTCAGATCTTCCATAATGTAATTTAAATTTAATTTTCTCAAAAAAAGTCTAAAATCTATCAGAAGTTTACCCAGATTTAATGTATTGTTCAGAATAAAATTAAAGCCCTTTCTTAATATGTTTATTGTAACAGGGTTTAAATCAAAGTCTGATAAATTCAATATTCCAACTTCAAATTTGTCACTGTTGTCTGTTGGAAACTGAATCACCATCTCCGTCTGTTCACTCCTCTGCCTTTCCCCTGAAATTGTGTGGTGTTGTGCCACTTCATAGTCCTCTTGTTCTGTTCCTGTTTCTTGTGAAAAGGACTAGGATTAATATTGGATGAAGAGGCCACTTTTTCTGCATAATTCATGTTGTTTTTATTCACTGAAATATTGTTATCAACACTGGTCGAGGGTAAGGCGGGAAAATCTCGTTCAAATCTTTCCCCATTCTCATTAATTTCTTCTTGATTGTTGACTATTTCTGTTTGTCCCAAAGGGGCAACAATTTTAGGTATACTTCTATCAGAGTCATTTTGGTAACCCACTTTGGAAGATGGTATAGAGTCAACGGAAATTATATAAGCCTATTCATTCTTATAAGACAGAATATCTCTTTTTAGTTTTGATTGCTTTTTGGCTATGATAGTTGTTCGATGACGATCTGCTTTAGTTTCTATACCATTGTATAGATCTATAAAGTCATTAAAACTAACAAAGCCATGAATACGTTCATCCAAACTATTGATGTTATCCTTTAAAACATTCAGTTCACTGTGGTAATGATCTGTTAACATTTTCATCATGTTTATTCCCGTTTCATTGTATAGTTCTATCAATTGTTTGCTCAAAGTGTCTCCTGGAGACACACAATTGGGGAACTTTGCAGTTCGCAAACCCTTAGGCACTATTTTTCTCAAAATGCATTCAGTAAAATACTGTGTTTCCAAATTTAACGTTATAAACTTTAAGACAAGTTTCTCCAATTCATATATGCTTTTCTTACAAACATACTTGTCATCTATAGAGGTACTTACTGTGTTGAAAACAGACACCTCCCCTATATTTGAAAATTACTACATTGGTAAGACAAAGAAAATTTTTAAATGCAGAGTATATGAGCACAGCCTTGCCATTCAAAAGAAAGACAAAAATAATGCCTTAGCTAGGCACGCAATAACATGTAGGGATTTTAAGAAATTTGAATTCTTTATTTTGGATGCTGTTCAAAAGGGATTATATTTAGGTGATTTAAACAATATTCTTGAATGTAAAGAATCTTTTTGGCAACTGGTGTTTGGTGCAGACCAAACACCAGGATTGAATGAAGTTATAAGCTTGAAATGTTTTTTACTATACAGATAATTTTTGTATTTAAATATTTAAATATTAGAACACAATATATATTTACATTTACATGTACATTATATAAATAACATTTAAGGCATTTTATGAAAGGTTTTTAACATTAACCAATCAAGTACACCAATTAGTTCAAAATTAGTAACAATAATTTTATAAAATTTGTTGAATTGATTATTGTTTTATGCAACTTACGTATACTTATTATATATATATATTTTATACAAAAAATGTAAATTATGGTGGAATAATGAGATCACTTCCTGTTAAATTAAGTATTTAAGTCTTTATTGTGTCATTTCCCATGTTTCTGAAGAAGTTCACACAAAATAAAAGGTGGATGAAAGCACTAATAACTTTGTGGAAAGTGGAGTTCGTTGTAGCCTGCTATTACATTCTGTTGGTTTTGCTTTTTTGTTTTGTTTTTCAAGTTAACACGTTTCTTTTCTGGGACTTTGCTATTCAATATCCAATTTGGTGTAGAGTATGGCTACTAACGAGGTTTCCGAGGACACACTTCTAAATCTTACTATACATTCGATAATGGACAATGGTTTATTAGACTCTGAACCAGTTGATTCACAACAAAATTTAAAAGACTTAATTAAGAAAATTGTCGTAGAGGTCTTACTTTGCGAGACACCTTCCCATATTTCTAACACTGATGAGACTATTACTTTAAATTCTCATGAAGAAATCACTTTACGTAAAGAGACTGACGTCGGCAGTAACGTGAGGGGTCAGAACCGTAATGGTGGACTAGGACTACAACGAGATATTTCTGAAAATATTTCTACTGGACTTATTGTTAACACCTCATTTGACAGAGGTGTTAGTACTTCACGTCAGGAGAACGATGGGGAGGATAAAACGGAAGGTCAGAACCGAAGTGGTGGACACATATTACAGCAAGTAACGTCGGAAGCAAATGTTTGGAATTATCTTAACAGAGACACGGACAATCCTTTTTCAAATATAGGGGAGGTGTCTGTTTCCAACACAGTAAGTACCTCTATAGATGACAAGTATGTTTGTAAGAAAAGCATATATGAATTGGAGAAACTTGTCTTAAAGTTTATAACATTAAATTTGGAAACACAGTATTTTACTGAATGCATTTCGAGAAAAATAATGCCTAAGGGTTTGCGAACTGCAAAGTTCCCCAATTGTGTGTCTCCAGGAGACACTTTGAGCAAACAATTGATAGAACTATACAATGAAACGGGGATAAACATGATGAAAATGTTAACAGATCATTACCACAGTGAACTGAATGTTTTAAAGGATAACATCAATAGTTTGGATGAACGTATTCATGGCTTTGTTAGTTTTAATGACTTTATAGATCTATACAATGGTATAGAAACTAAAGCAGATCATCATCGAACAACTATCATAGCCAGAAAGCAATCAAAACTAAAAAGAGATATTCTGTCTTATAAGAATGAACAGGCTTATATAATTTCCATTGACTCTATACCATCTTCCAAAGTGGGTTACCAAAATGACACTGATAGAAGTATACCTAAAATTGTTGCCCCTTTGGGACAAACAGAAATAGTCAACAATCAGGAAGAAATTAATGAGAATGGGGAAAGATTTGAACGAGATTTTCTCGCCTTACCCTCGACCAGTGTTGATAACAATATTTCAGTGAGTAAAAACAACATGAATTATGCGGAAAAAGTGGCCTCTTCATCCAATATTAATCCTAGTCCTTTTCACAAGAAACAGGAACAGAACAAGAGGACTATGAAGTGGCACAACACCACACAATTTCGGGGGAAATGCAGAGGAGTGAACAGACGGAGATGGTGATTCAGTTTCCAACAGACAACAGTGACAGATTTGAAGTTGGAATATTGAATTTATCAGACTTTGATTTAAACCCTGTTACAATAAACATATTAAGAAAGGGCTTTAATTTTATTCCGAACAATACATTAAATCTGGGTAAACTTCTGATAGATTTTAGACTTTTTTTGAGAAAATTAAATTTAAATTACATTATGGAAGATCTGAGAATAGATGGTTCATCTGATAAAGTTAGTATTAGTAAACCCAGTACATATAACCCACCTTTGATAAACACATTACAAGTCTTTCAAAAATTATGTGAAAATGAGTTTAGATATATTAACACGCCAAGTGTTATAGACAATCTAACAGATAAAGAACAGTTAGCATTAAAAAATCTGGTTAATAATAAGGACATTAGAATAATGAAAGCGGACAAAGGTGGGAAACTTGTAATAATGAATAACAGGGATTATATAACATCTATAGATGAACTGTTACAAGACAAAGAAACATATATTAAAGTTAACGTTGAAATAGTCTCAAAGAAATTCCGAAGAATGGATACAATATTGTTTGATATGTTCTGTCAAGGTGAAATAGATAGAACGGAATATAAATTTTTACATAACGAACATCCTAAATTAGCCGTATTTTTTGGTATTCCAAAAATACAAAACAATGATACAAAACCACCCTTTAGCCCAATCATTTCGGCAAAAAATTCGAAAACAGAAAACATTTCCATTTGGTTGGACAATATTTTGAACCCCATAGTTCAAAAGTCCAAATTTTACATCAAAGACTCGTGGAATCTGTTAGAAAATTTAAGAGACATAAACATCACTGACAACAACATGTTTTTTGCTACGTTAGATGCAAAAAACTTATATACTAGTGTTGACCAGGATAAGGGTATTGAATTTATGAGAGAATACCTAACTAAGAATACAGATTTTACAGCAACAAAAACAAATTCCTTATGTACTTTAATGGAATTAATTTTGGACAATAACTTTTTTAAATTTAACAACAATATATACAAACAAAAGTCAGGAGTAGCTATGGGGTCAAGGGTGGCTCCATCCTTTGCGAACATTGTAATGGCAAATTGGGAGACTACTTTTTTGACAACAAATCCACTTTTTGGAAAGGTTATCAAATATTGGAGATATATAGATGATTTGCTATTTATATGGAATGGACAACAGCATGAGTTTGTAGAGCTAGTTCAAGATTTGAATGATAGTACGAATTTTTTATTTTTTAAAACAGGAGAATTTGGTAAGAGCGTCTCCTCTTTGGATCTGACTCTTACTATAGATGACATTTCAAAGACCTTTAAAAGTGAAATCTATAGAAAACCATGTTTTGCCAATAGTTATTTACACAAAGACAGTTTACATCCCACCCATATGAAAAGAGGGGTCATCAAAGGTCAAATTATACGGCTAAGCAGACTAACCTCAGAAGAAGACATTTTTCAAAAAGAACTGACACTTTTAAAATCGTTGTTCATGAACAGAGGGTATTCAGAGAAGTTCATAGACAAGATTGAGAGTGAAGTAGTACCATTGAGAAAGGGAGTGGCTAAACCTATTTTATTTTCTGATGAGGTAGTCCTTAGTGCACCTAAAGTATGTACCTTAGATGCTTCCAATAACAAACATGAAGAGAAAACATTTTCAACAGCTTTTCCATTACCCATGGTGAATGAAATATGGTCAATAAAATTTATAATTGAAAATAATTGGAAAGTTATTTTGGGCAACAAGGACTTAATGTCCATCATAGGTCCAAAACCCAAATTTACTTACAAGAAAGTTGTAGATCTAAGACTTTTACTAGAGTCCGGCAAGAATGTGAGTGACAATAATAGAAATTTAGCCAGGAGTTGCACCAACAAGAAAGGAATGTTTAGCTGTACCAATTGTAAACAATGTAGGTACATGAGTAACTCTTCTTTTGTGGTAGTAGAGCATTTGAATTACACCTTTTGGGCAAAAAATTACTATAATTGTAATAGTCAATTAGTGATTTATCTTGCCACATGTGTTACATGTAAAAATGACTACATTGGTAAGACAAAGAGAATTTTTAAACGCAGAGTATATGAGCACAGCCTTGCCATTCAAAAGAAAGACAAAAATAATGCCTTAGCTAGGCACGCAATAACATGTAGGGATTTTAAGAAATTTGAATTCTTTATTTTGGATGCTGTTCAAAAGGGATTATATTTAGGTGATTTAAACAATATTCTTGAATGTAAAGAATCTTTTTGGCAACTGGTGTTTGGTGCAGACCAAACACCAGGATTGAATGAAGTTATAAGCTTGAAATGTTTTTTACTATACAGATAATTTTTGTATTTAAATATTTAAATATTAGAACACAATATATATTTACATTTACATGTACATTATATAAATAACATTTTAAGGCATTTTATGAAAGGTTTTTAACATTAACCAATCAAGTACACCAAGTAGTTCAAAATTAGTAACAATAATTTTATAAAATTTGTTGAATTGATTATTGTTTTATGCAACTTACGTATACTTATTATATATATATATTTTTTATACAAAAATGTAAATTATGGTGGAATAATGAGATCACTTCCTGTTAAATTAAGTATTTAAGTCTTTATTGTGTCATTTCCCATGTTTCTGAAGAAGTTCACGCAAAATAAAAGGTGGATGAAAGCGCTAATAACTTTGTGGAAAGTGGAGTTCGTTGTAGCCTGCTATTACATTCTGTTGGTTTTGCTTTTTTGTTTTGTTTTTCAAGTTAACACGTTTCTTTTCTGAAAATATGAAATGCTATCAACTATCCTGGCCAAGACAAGCAATTCTGTGTGGACCAATTTACCACAGTCTAATGCCTCAATGACTTGTTCGTTAAAAAGTCAGTCCACTAGGCTTAGAGGCCAGGATCAGCTGTTAATAAACCCAGACTGGTTTGAGTCCAGGATTCGAAGACTACCTATATCTGTATTAATAAGTTCTATAATGATGTGCTCCATTGCCTTGCAGATAAGAATGGTGAGGCTAATGTGTCTATACTTACCCAGACCAGTAGTGAGTCCACCTTTATGGAGTAGGATGACTATAGCAGTTTTCCATACCTCTGGCACAAATCCAGTGGAGAGGCTGAGATTGAATAGCTTTAGTAAATGGTCTCCCGGACATTATTTGGACCTGAAAAGAAGACAACCTGGCACATTATCTGGGCCCTTGAAGTTAGTGTTCTTAGGCTTGGAGAGAGCAGTCAGGACTTGTTCAGAGCAAATTGGAAGATGGCATAAACATACTAATGTACTCTTGAAAGTTAGAGGGAGATAGATGGGTAAAATTTGAGATTAGTTTGTCCCACTAATGTGTTGGCTATGTCTTCATGGCATGAGTATGTGGTGTTTTATTAATTCAGAGTATTGCCTGGGTAATGCTTCTAAGGTTTCTGACATAGCTGAAAAAGACTGTATGGTTACCTTTAGTGTGGGTGGCGATTTTCAATTCACGCTTGCTTTTGGTATTACTGTTTTTATTTTCAAGTTCTTTGTTGATCTTTATGAATTCCTCTCTAGCTTATCATAGTATCATAGGATCATAGGAAATTATTAGATTATTGGCCCTGAGGCCCTTACAAAGCTAGCCAAGAATTTAGCTCATGTTCTGACAAGTCAGCACCTGAAACCCCTGTGCAAAAGAGACACAGGTGGAATCCCGTGGTATATCTTTTCTGTTCCCCATCCAGTTATCCAGGTTGCACTTTAAGTCCCATTAAGGCAGGGTCTGAGATTGCTGTGTATGCCAGACAGAGGTCACCTCTGATGAGTCTGTATGAGACTGAGAAGAGGGACAGGGCTTTTAGCCTATCTGTGTAAGGTGGATGTTTGAAGCTCTGGATTCTCCTGGTGAGGAACCTCTGTGGTCTCTCCAGCTGCTGCATGTACTTTGTGAGGTACATGCTGAAAGGGGCTTTGTACTCAATAATTGTTCTTATAAGGGAATAATACAGGAATGTTATGACATCCTTGTCCCTGGATGAGATATCCTTCCTAATAAGGTGGGCCATGTAGAAAGCTTTCCATGCAACAGAGGCAATATGGTGGTCAAAAGTCAGTTTGCTATCAACCTGGGTGCCCAGGTTCCTCACGACTGATTGTATGCCTAGGACCTTGTTATAAATGTGATAATTTGTGGGGATGTCACTCTCCCCAAAGGGGATGATGATGCATGTTTTGGCATTCAGTTTGAGGGCATGTTTCTGGCACCAGTCATTTGTTTGGGTAAGACCCTCTTGGAGGATGTCCACATCTCTAGGGGAATTGATGACAGTACCCAGCCTGCAGTCATCTGCAATCTTGGTCAGTCATAGGTTCATAGGTGTGTACTAGGCTAATGGCCCTGGAGCCTTTACAAGCCTAGCCCATAGGATTATCCTGGCATAGTGCCACCCAACCTAAGTTCCCAGTGCCTCTGTTGGGTAGAGCCACTGGAGTGATCCCAGGGGTGAATTTCCTATTTCCCATCTACTCATCAAGATTTGTCTTGAAGAGGGCCAGTGAGGTGCTCTGCTTGACATGTATGGGAAGTCTATTCCACAGTATGGGCAGTCTCTGGGTTATAAACCTGTCCCTCCAGCATAACCTGTTGATTGCAGTAATGACGTTGAGGTCCCTGAAGCATGTGGTGTGGAGGGATTGGGATTTCTTTAACTGTAGCATTTCTAACAGAGCTGGGTCAGACATGGCTTTGTAAGTCAAGTAGAGATCGCCTCTAAGTAGGCGATATGAGACTGAGAATAGTTAGACTTTTTTGAGTTTGTCCATATAGGACAAGTGTTTAAGGCCTAGGATCCTCTTTGTGAGGTACTTTTGCAGCCTCTCCAGTTGTTGCAGGTGTCTAGTGAGGTACATGTGAAATGGGGCATTGTACTCGATGATTGGCCTAATGAGGGAAGAGTAGAGGGAGACAATGACCTCTTTCTTCCTGGATGCAAAACCTTTAGTAGTGAGGTGTGCCACATAGAAGGACTTTCTGACCACAGTGGCAATGTGGTGGTCAAAATAGAGGTTGCTGTCAACCTGTGTCCCAGATCTCTTATAACGCCTTCTGTGTTCAGTGGACTACCATCGATGTGGTAATTCATGGGAACTGGGTTTTTCCCAAAGGGGATGACGACACACTTTTTGGCATTGAGCTTAAGGCCATGGTTCTGACACCAGTCATTGGTCTCAGTGAGGACTTTCTGTAGGATATCAACATCACTTGGGGAGTTAATAATAGCTCCCAACTTGCAACTGTCTGTGGACTTTGTCAGCCAGAGTCCCTTAATGTTGGCCTGGACTTCAGAGAAGTAGATACTAAACAGGAGAGGAGCCAGGACCGAGCCCTGTGGGACTGGTCAGCAGTCTGACTTGGAGTCAGCTACTTTTACACTGTGGGTTCTATCTGTGAGCCTGTTTGCAATCCACCTAGTGATATAGGGGTTGGTGTCTAGCATAGTGAGTTTTTCTATGAGTCCTGAGTGGGGAATGGTATCAAAGGCCTTGGCCAGATCAAGGTAGGCTGTATGAACCACTTTGCCTTCATCCACAGCTGTGGTGACTGACTCAAAGAAGTTTACCAAGATGAGCAGACATGATCTACCCTTCACAAAACCAAACTGTGTGGCATCCACAGTTTGGAGATTCCCTATATTCTTGTTTATTAGGTCCATGATGATGCATTCCATAGCTTTGCATATCAGACTCGTCAGGCTAATGGAGCAATAGTGCCCAGGGTCTGTACTCGCTCCTCCTTTGTGGAGAGGGATGACTGTGGTAATGCACCATTCAGTAGGGACAAAGCCTGAGGTGAGGCTGCGATTGAACAGGACACACAGGTGAGGTGCCAGTTCACTCTGTAGTTCATGTAGAACACAGTCAGGGATATTGTCAGAACCCATAGAAGCTGCATTCTTGGCCTTGGACAGTGCTGTTTTAACATGTGCAGTAGTAATACTGGGTGCCTGGCAATCTACTGGTATTGTGATTGGTCTTTTGGGGGGGGGGGTAAATTTGGCATTGAATCTGTTGACCAGGATATTAGCAATATCTGTTGGCTCGGTATAGGAGGTACCATTGTGCAGTAGCTCAGAGCAAATTTGGGTATTGTCTTGGAGATTCTTTACATAACTGTAGAAGGCCTTGTGGTTGCCTTTACTATCTGCTACAATTCTGTTTTCATAGCTAGCTTTAGAGGATTTGATGAGGGCTCCCAACTTTTTGTTGAGGCTGATAAGATACTTTTTCCAGTCTTGGGACTTTACCTTATTCTGCATCGGTTTCTTACTTCTGTTGTAGAGTTTGTTTATGGCAGTGGACCACCACATTGGCTTCTTTTTTTTGGAGGAGAGTGTCTTGGTTCTATTGGGTATGGTGAGATCCATGCATTTGTGCACGTGTTAGTACAGTGCATTGGTGTATGATTCGGCAGTCATGCAACTATTCTCCATTTGCATGGGTGCCGTGGAGTTAGCCACCTCTGTTTTTAGGAGTTCAAAGTTAGCTTTGGAGAAATTTTTCTTGGTGGTTACCTTTGCGTGGGGGGGGGGGTGGATTTCCATGGTGATTCGTTTGTGATCTGATCTATCCAGGGAGGAGTTGACTATTGGTGTAGAGCAATGGTCACCGATGTTAGTAATGACCAGGTCAAGGATGTTGCTACCTCTAATGGGGGTAAGAATGAGCTGGTCCAGAGCATTGGAATTAATGAATTCCAGGAAACATTGGCCAAGTGTATTGGTACGTTAGTAGTTTTCCCAGTTAATGGAGGGGTAGTTGAAGTCACCCAGTATGAGAGTGTTAGGTTGGAGCCTAATATTCTCCAGGGTGCTTAGGAATGTGGAGTGTGAATCTTGGGACATGGTTGGGGACCTATAGCAGGCTATGACCTGAATTGCTGTCTTACCCAGTGTTAGCTGCACCTGAGGTATCTCGGATGCGTTATGTTGGCTACCTGTCTGGAGGTGTGCGCATCCTTTATGAATATGGAAACACCACCACTTTTGGAGCTTCGGTCCAAGTTCTGGCGCTGAAAGGTGTGGAATGAGTTATAGCCTGGTAGTGCAGGGGTGCTTTCTGCTGCCTTGAACCAGGTCTCTGTTACAGCACAAATGTCGATGTTTTTCATTTTAAGGAGTGCTTTGAGTGAGTGCATTTTGAGATTTAGACTTCTAGCATTGAGCAGCATGAGCTTCAAATTGCATTTGTTTGTAGCTGTTACAGTAGTAATTTGGTCTTTGGAACACCGGCTAAAAAAGGCACTATAGGGGGTGGCAAGAGCCTTGGCCAGTATCCAGAAGTCCAGGGGTGACAGATGCAGGCCATCTCTGACAAAGCATTGAGGTCTGTCAATTGTGTCATCCCAGGCAGACAGATACTGGATCCCCTTAGAATGACACCAGAAACTTAGCCAATTGTTGAAATCAATAATTTTCTGCTTGTACTGTGGTATCATTCTGGGTAATGATAGGATGCTGCTCAGGGCTAGAGTCATACCCGCCTGGGCTACATAATCCAAGAGCTCCTCCATGTCTCTTTTCATGTAGTCCAGGGAGGTATGTCTCAGGTCATTCACACCCACATGTACAATGACATAGTCATATTTGTACCTGTTGTTGAGGGACCTGATTGCATGTGTTATGTGGTGGATCCTGGCGCCTGACAGGCAGCTGACTGTTAATTTCTCCGTATGCAACCTAGTGAGTGGGACATCAGTGTGCCTCACTATCCAATCACCTATGACTAGTGTGTTGGGCATGCTGTTTTGCCTTAGGGGCTTTGGTTGAGTGGCACACTGTTTAGGAGAGTTATGTGTCTTATGATTAGTGTTGTGTTGTGGTGGTCGAGTGTGTTTCTGCCTTGGAGGTCTCTGCTGTTTGGGTAGATTTTTATTGAGAGCCTCCATGAAGGTGTGTGTGTGTGTGTGTGTGTGTGTGTGTGTGTGTGTGTGTGTGTGTGTGTGTGTGTGTGTGTGTGTGGTTTGTGTTTTTATGTGAAGGCAGTACTGGTGTGTGTTCTGGAGGCCTATGTGTTGCATGTGGTGTGGTGCAAGTGTTGACCTTCTCCTCTTGATCAGCTATTCTGGTCTTGGCTGGAGAGTGCATGGCTTCCAATTTGGGTATATAAGTGCATTTCTCACAAGCCTGAGTGTTGGGAGGTAAGAGGGGAGGGTTGTCAGTGTACATGAGGTAATTGCTACATTGCATCAGGATGCCCAAGTTTACCAGGTTAATAGGAGAAAGCACAGGGAACTGACCTTTAGACATGCCTGGAGCAGTGGGCATTAATAATAAGTACTGAAGCTATTTCCTTGTAGAACGTTTAGTGCTGGTAACACTTTTGTGTGCTACAATAATTGCTACAAGATGTCTGGTAAAGCGCTTGACTAATAAGCTAGTAAAAGTGCAGGAGAGGAGAGAACTAGCAGATCTAAGAGAAATTTTGAAGAGCAGACTTTGGCACTGCACAGAAGCTTACAAACAGTCCTGGATACAGCATATCAGTATCTGGACTAGACTAGTTACAGGAAAGGCAGGACACATGTGCAAATGTGGGCTTTTAAACCAGAAAGTGAAAGAGATGGAAAAACTGCCCAAACTGCCAATAAACTACAATTTCTGGATCAGAAACCACTCCTCTTGTGCTAGATAGGCTATCTAGTGCTTTCTACTCCTACTGATAAGCTATAAGGCTTCCGTCCATAACCTACTGGCTTTGGTCTGCACCTCAGAAAAGTATATTCCATACAACAGAGGCCCCAAGACTGATTCCTGGGATATACTGTTCATTACGTGTCTACTGCTTTAGGTGGCTTCCCCTGTTTTGACTAGGTGGGTTCTATCAGTGACCCAGTTTGCTACCCATCTGGTAACTTATGGATTGAGGCTTAGTTGAAAGAGTTTGTCTGTTATACCCAAGTGGGGAATAGTATCAAAGGATTTGACCAGATCAAGGTAGACAGTGTGCACCATTTCCCCCTCATCCTTGGCTTTGGTGACTGTCTCAAAGAAGTCAGCCAAGTTAAACAGGCATGACCTCAAACCAAACTGTGTGGGATTGAGTATTTGGAGGTTGGCAATGTTCTTGTTAATGAGGTCCATGATAATCCATTCCATGACCTTGCAGATCAGGCTAGTTAGGCTGATGGGTCTATAATTTCCTGGATCAGTGGACACTCCACCTCTGTGCAAATAGTTGACAGTGGCTGTCCTCCACTCAGCTGGGATGAAGCTGGTACTCAGGCTTTGGTTGAATACGGTGCCTAATGGTGCTGCATGTTCCTGCCTGAGTTCATGCAGAATGCAGCCTGGGATGTTATCAGGTCCCGTGGAAGCTGTATTTTTGCCATTGAGAGGGCAGTGATGACTTGCTCCCTAGAGATAACAGGAGGGGGTCAGGTGCTGGGGATATCCTGATTTACTGATCGGGGGACAGAGGGGCAAAGTTTTTGCTGAACCTGTCTGCTAACAGGTTGGCTATATCTATGGCATTTGTGTATGTGGTCTCCTTGATCACCAGTTCTGAGCAGATCTGAGTGTTTTCTTTGAGATTGCAGACTTATGTGAGGAAGGACTTATGATTGTCTTTAGTAGATGTGACCAGTTTGGACTCGAAGTTTGCTTTGGAGGATTTCACTAGTGCTCTTATTAGCTTGTTCAGGCTAAGGGTAGATCGCTTCCAATTAGGCACCTGCTCCTTTTTGGCCCTGGGAAGCCATTTTTTCCTTTTATTATAGAGTTTATTTATTTCAGATGTCCACCAGACAGGTTTACTCTTCCTTGAGGAGGAGGATTTTGTCCTTTTGGTTATTCCTGATTCCATGCAGCTATATAAATGCTCGTATAGTACTTTGGTATAGGTTTGGACATTTGTGCCAGTTCCTACGGAGGGGGAAGGGGCTGTAAAGCTGTTTATACCTTCCTGCAGGAGGTTGTTATCAGCTTTGGAGAAGTTTTTATGTTTGACCCTAGCAAGAGGGGAGTTGGGGGAGATGGTGACTTCAAAAGTGAACACTTTGTGGTTAGATTTTACCAGGGAGAATGACACTGTAGGGATGCTGCAGTGGTTGCTCATGTTGGTTAATACCAAGTCCAAGATATTATCACCTCTTCTGGATATGTCGACCAGCTGGTCCAAGGCATTTGCATTGATGAGATCAAGGATACTCTGGGCATTTCTGTTTTGGCATGAGTAGTTGTTCCAATCTATGGCTGGATAGTTAAAGTCGCCCAGGATCAGGGTAAAGAGTTGAATCTTTATAGCTTCAAAGAGGTCCAGATAGGTGGAATGGGCATCTTGAGTCAAAGTCAGGGGCCTTTAGCTAGCTATGATTTGAATAGGGGTCTTGTCAACAGTTAACTGCACCTGGAGTGTCTCCTGTGCATTATACTGTTTGACCAACCTGGAGGTGTATATGTCTTTAATATATATTGAAACTCCACCTCCTTTTGCTTTGCTGCCCACAGTTTGGGGTCTGAATGTATGATAGGATGAGTAACTTGGTATGGCTGGGGTGCTCTCTGCAGCTTTGAACCAGATCTGTGTGACTACACAAAGGTCAGCATCTTCCAGGGTTATTAATGTTTGCAATGAGTGCAGTTTCATGTTTAAACTCCTAGCATTTAGCAGCATGACCTTTAATTTGCATTTTGATGAAATTTTCACATTGGTAGTTTTGACCTCATGGCATTGCCTAAAAAAGGCACTATGTGGGAGGCAATAGCCTTTGCCGGAAGCCTGAAGCCCATGAGGAAAGATGCAGGCCATCTCTGGCAAAGCATTGTGGACTGTCTATCATGTTTTCCCATGCTGTCAGGTAATGAATCCCCTTGGAATGACATCAGAAACTAAGCCAGTTGTTAACATCAATAATTTTCTGTTTGTATTGAGGCATCATTCTGGGTGACAGTAGAATGCTGCTTAAGGCTAGGGACATACCTGCTTGGGACACACATTCAGCAAGCTCAATCATGTCTGTCTTCATATAGTCCATGGAGGTATATCTCAAGTCATTCATGCCAACATGGACTATGACAGAATCATAACAGTACCTGTTGTTGACAGACTTGAGTGCATGTGTGATATGATGGATTCTGGCACCTGACAAACCACTAACTGTGACTTTTTCCTTATCCAGCCTGGTGAGGGGCACATCTGTATGTCTCACAATGGAGTCTCCTATGACTAATATGTTGGTTTTATGGTTAGGCCTTAGTAGCTGTGAGACACAGGTGTGTGGACTATGTGTGGTGTGTGGTATGGTGGGCTGCGGAGTTCATGTGTGTTTTTGCCTAGGAGGTCTCTTTTGTTTGGGTATGTTTTTGTTGAGGACTTCCACATATGTGGGTGTGTGTGGTATAGGTGTGGGGGTGTTTGAGGTGTGGTGTTTGTGTTGACAACCTTCTCAGTGCCAGATATACTGCTTTGTGAGGGAGAGAGCATAGACTCTAGGTTCTTAATGTAATTGCATCTCTCACAAATTGTGTTCCTAGGTTATAGTAGTAGAGGGTTGTCCATGTACATGAGGCAGTTGCTACACTGTCTCAGGATGCCCATATCAACCAGACTGGCAGGAGAAACTGTAGGAAATTCTCCATCCATATTTGTCAGAATCTGAGGGAGAGAGGCCAGAGAGGGCGCTAAGGGGGCAAATGGTGGAAGCAATAAGATGAGTACTGCTAGATGATCACACAAGTGCTATTACGGGAAAATTTGTAGCTGAAATACCTCACAATGGGTTAAAAACAGTGCAGATGCAGTGCATGACACACAAACAAGCCCAAACCAGCTCAAACACGGGGTTTAAATACCACAAAAAGTAGAAGATGCTAGTAACATGGAAATCTAACCAATCCTGCTAGCCCCTGCTCTCTTTACCAATCAGCTTGTGCCAAGATGGCTGCCAGAAACACAAAAGGCAAACACAAGATGGCTGCCAGAAACACAGAAGGCAAAAACAAACAGCTCTGGATGCAGCAAACCTGTATCCAGACTATGCTACTCAATTTAAGAGTAAACCTCAAAGAAAAGCATAGAGTAACCACTTAGGGACAAAAACAGAACTCACAGTATGAAAAAATACAGTTAAACAGTAAGGAAATGCAGTTAAACAGTAATGAATTGCAGTAAATAGCAATGAAATACAGTTAAAAGTAATGAAATGCAGTTAATCATTAAATTGCTTTAAAACAGTGAATATGTGATACATTAGGTGTAAGGCACAGATAAAAATGATAGGCAAGTGCAAATGCAATAAAATAAGTGAAAATAAATGAAAAAGCACTTAGATTGGTCTTAGAGCCTCTGTAATTTTGTGAAAACATCCCAGAGATGATGCACCTTAGCAGAGCCTGGTTCAAACAAGCTTATGAGGTGTTACGTTTATTCCTATGGGCTATACGTTTGTTCTTCTTTTTATATAATTTACTTATACTTGAGGTGAATTTCTTGGCATCCATGTCTTGAACACATCATTGTTATTATTGCATAGCAAATCATAAGGTTGATACCTGTTCATCTTCACACAGGACAGTTCTTATCTGGACAGTTGCATCCTGGGTGGGGGGGGGGGGTGATAAAGGGCAAATATCCTGAGATATTAATTCAAAATGTATTTTCTATCTTTCCTGTAATATTCATGAAATAATAGTTTTGTATCTCAAATACCTTAATATTATATGAAATAAGAGAAACTACTGAAATTCTCCAAGAGTAAACTTTTATATTTTGGCCAAAAAATGCGAAATTAAGTCATTTTCACTATATGGGGTATGGTTTGTCTCATAAAATCTTACATTCCTTTAAAAAAGTCCAACTCTGAACATTTAAAACTGTGGTAAAACCTACCTAATCATAATCTTCTATGTTCTTAAGTCAGGAGAACATTTTACTTTCGGCACCCCCCCCCCCCACCACCATCACATTGTATAGATTAGCAGGATCCTGTGAAGCAGAACTTCCACCTGAGATCCTCTGCCCAACAAACATTAGCTATTTTGCATATAAACACAGCTTCCTATAGTCTGTATCTTATTCTAAACTAATGGTTCTTACATGTATTTTCACCAGCCAAAGTGGTTTCAAATGTTAATATAGTATTATGTAAGACAAAATAATTTAGCCTTTTCTGTCAATTATCAGAGAGTATTTCAGTAGTTATAAAGTAATGTAATTCAAGATCCTGTATTCTTCTGTACTTGACTAGAAATTAGAAGAAATCAGTCTAGAACACAGTGTTTGAAATGATGTATTAAAATTAATGATTTAAGATTATTGCTACATTTCCTGTTCTAAACACATCAATGCAAACTTTGTCTTGTTTGTTTGTTTATTTCAGGTTTTCTTTCCCTGAATGAAAACTATCATTGAATACTTTCCTACACAGCCCGAAAGTTTGCATGTACGTATCACTCTGTTCAGTTAGTTAGGTATAAATATTTACTATCCTTAGCATCTTGTGGTTTCTTGAGAAAATATATGATGCCGTTACAGGTGGTGTATGCAAAGAACCTGTGAAGTGTCATAATGCTGGACATCTAGCTCCACTTCTGTAGTGTAGGATTGTGCAGTTAATACCATTTCAGTCGGAGACTGGTTATCCAGAAAATGCATATTTTTTCAAGAATTTTGGACAAAACCAAAAATAATTGTGGGGAGTGGGGCACAGAATTAGAGACATATTTTAAATATTGCTCTTAAAAACTTAAAAGGTTGCTAAAATAATAAGGTTTGAATTATAGTACATTATCTGAAGGATATGAAGTCTGAAACTCAAATGCCGGTCATTATTCAATGAATGCAAGCCTCAATGATTTACCAGAAAAACACACTATTTTTGAGGAATATACCAAAAATATGAGGCACAAATCAAGATATTCTGCAAAATGATGGATATTTGAGAGGTATGTCTCAACTGTCACTGCTTTTGAAGAATATCACAGATTTTGTCTGGTTTTCTGGTAAATCCTTGAGGATTGCAGTTAGCCATTAGAGTTTTATACTTCTTGTTCAACAAATTTATGTTGATCCAGAACCTGCTCTTCTATTAGCTTTTTAAGTGAATTATTTAAACCTGAGTCTAATTTTTGGGCATTTGTCTCCACACTCCCCACCATTATTTTTCCGTTGTCCATAGTTCTTGAGCAAAGAAGCTGAGAGGTAATGCAATTTATTTATATTAGTATATAGTTTATTTCCATTTTAAACAATTTAAATTTATGTATGTAACCCCACCCCATACTTTTTTAAAAAAGCTTTTTTTTTTTAAAAGAAGTCCTTCATAATTTGCATTTTGTAACTGCAGCATATAAGAAGTGTGTGATCATGTTGTGTTATATAGTTGGTATTTGATTTTTATCTGATCAAAAGCAATGGATGGTCATTTGCCTGTAGGTGATATGACAGGCAGGTGGGTGGTTATACTGAGTCTTTCAGCATTGATCCTCAAAGAGACACTTCAGTCAAAATGGTACTGCATCTACAACAAGAAAAATTATTGGGAACATACTCTCTGGTAATTGTCCAGTGTGTTCCCGGTGTTTAGTTCTCACAAAGGGTACCTCTACCCAATTTTTTTTAATTATAGTTGTGACCCAGGGTCTCATGTTCTGTTGCCATTTCTCCTTATAAATGAGGTGACCCTGACAGAAACAAATAACAGAACCAGACTACATTTCAATTTTTGAGCAATGAGCTAATTAGGATTTTTCCTGAATTCTATAAACAAACTGCACAAGAAAAATGGAATGCTATGCTATGGCAGTTGTGTCTCTGGTCTGTGACTGCTAACTTTTTTCTTCTGCTGAATAATAATAATAATAATAATAATAATAATAGGTACCCTATTAACAGTTGCAGAATTTCTGTTGGTTCTGCCAAACGCTATTCAGCTGTTCAGTTTTATAGTCTGAGGCGCTGAGGTATTGAAGTACTCTGCATGCAGTCCCAACACACATGCACTTAATGATTTTGTGGGTTTTCTTTTTGTCAGCACCAAGTATGAATGTTTGCAGTTACAATGAAAAATTAAACATGTCTATTCAAACTTAGAATACATGATTTTAAGTAAAGGTGGAGTCTGGTGTTTAAGCCTAATTTCTGCCCACTGTCAGTGCGGGTCTCTTATTCTGCACGTTCGCCCTGTGTCTGCTTGTGCTTTCCTCAGGATACTTCTCTATTATTACATGATAATTCCTTACTAACACTTCTGAACATCCTTAATGCACTTGTAAGATGTCTTTATAACTTGTGATTTCCATAAGAACTCTGACACTGCTGAGAAGGAAAGAATGTGTATACCTGCATTTTATTTTATAAAATTTGTGAATGCTACACATATATTCTCATCTGTCCAGATTTTTGCCTCATATTTTTGGTCTGTTTCATATAAAATTATGTTTTTTTGGCAAATCGTTGAGGAATGAAATCACTAAATAATGACAGATATTTGAGTTTCAGACTTCATTTCCTTTAGAAAACGTATTGTAACATAAAACCTGTTATTTAAGCAACTTTCTAAGTTTAGAAGAACAATATTTAAAATGTGACCCTATTTTTGGGCCTCTGTCTCCGCATCATTTTTGGCTTTGTCTAGATTTCTTGTACTAAGAGGTTGAGAGGTATGATACTATATTCATCTCTTTCAACAGCCTCACTAGATGTAATAACTGGCTGCTTCTTTAAACTTGCTACAACTTGGTTCACACACATCAGATTGGACAATTTATATTTGTGGAAATTCCACAAGATTGGTGACATGCACTTATTAAACCCATCTCTAAGGGAAAAGGGAATAGGACAAACTCAGAGTCACATACACCCAGACGTCTACTTCCTTGTCAAGGAAACTAATGGGAAAAGGTTATTTTTGATAAATTGTGGTCAGAATTAGAAAGCCTAAGACTTGAACCATATATCAGCATACATATGTTGAAAGTAGATCAATGGCAACCTAATCTATACTATTATAACAGCAGCTATAAATTAAAATTTGTGTTGTGATGTAGTTTAAATAGACATAATGTCAGCGTTTGATAGGGTTATCCACAAAACACTAATCAATAAATTAGAACAATTAGGTATTTGTTATTTTGATAAGATGGAAAACTGCATGGCTTACAAACAGGACCTGTCATCAAGTATTATACAAGCAACTGGACAGGTGACGTTCACGGTTACAGTCAGGGTGTCCCATATGGCTCTGTCCTAGGCCCATACTTTTTCAGGCTTTATCTTTCAGGTCTATTTTTTATATGAGATGTTCTGCAGTCTGTAAGTAGATGACTTGAAATTGGGTAAACTGATTACATCTGCTACAAATAGTGCATGTTTGTAACTAACTAACTGACTGTTAGGGCAAAGGAGAATAATATGCTGATGAATTCATCAAAAACCAAGCAACTGACATTTGAAGGGTGAATATTTAATACAGAACACAAAGACTGAAATTGTGATTCATTTAAGGATATGAGTATATGGTTAGTTCCATCTTCAAGTTTTTCTGATCATATCAATCAGTTGGTTAAAGGCAGATGTAATGTGATCCTATCTCGCCTACATTCTGTACTGATGGGTTCGGAGCCGATCCTCGGCTCTGACTCAGCACGCTATACTATAGAACGAAGTCTCTTATTGGCTGAGCTATCCCACATCCTAGGATGCACCACCACTGCTTCCCCAGATCTCGTTTGCCGCTTTAGAGCAAAGACGTGGTCTCGGACTTGGCTGAGCTAAGTGCTTATTTCTTAAAAAAAATTCTGTCAGGAATTTTTGGCTAATCTACCCAAAAGCTGTTTTAACAGCTATCGTTGTTGTGTGACTTGAGTTTCAGTTATTTTTGTGGTAAAATTTGTCTTTAATTTGAGGGAAAGGATCCCGTTTAAGTTAGAGGGGCCTTGCCCTCGCGCGTGATTGAATACTTAGTGTGAGTCTTGTTGTAGTATTGTAGTCTAGTTGGTCAAGTAATCCCATTTCTGTTAGAGGGGTCTTGTCCTTATTCACATTTTCTTTAAGAAAAATTTGAAAAAAGTTTCTTTTCTGTGGTAGTGATTGTGTGTCAACATGTCGAAAGAGCACAGACCATCTGGGTTCAAAAAATGCTCTAAATGCAGTTACAAAATGTCCATAATGGATGATCACTCTTTGTGTGTGTATTGTTTAGGCCCTAAACATCTTCAGGAGTCATGCAGCGTTTGTCACGCTTTTTCCTCCCGGGTCCTCCAAGAGAGGAAAAACAAATTGATTTTAAAAGGGCTTATTACCCCTTCTTTTGAGGAGGCTTTATCTTCTTCCTCTTCACCTTCCAAGAAAAAGAAATCGTCGGCTCCGACCAGCCCGTCGGAACCGGCCACAAAGAAATCTCGGCAGGCTTCTCCATCGGCTCCATGGACTTCGGAGCCGAGGGCGAAATGGTCTGCCTCGATGCCTCCAGCCTCGACTCCTCTGGCTTCGGAGCCGACGGCTAGAGCTTCAAGAGGCGGGTCACCTTCATCGGCTCCACTGTCTTCGGAGCCGATGAGAGTTGCCCGCTCAGACTCTTCCCCTTCGGCGCCGAAGTCCACTTCGGCTCCGAGGGAAATTGCAATGGTTGTGGAGTCTCCCTCGGCACTGATATTTATCGAGACTATTCAGAGCCGGTCCCCCAGTCCTTTGGAACCGTTGGAGAAGTCGACTCGAACTCGTTTGATCTCTTCTCGGTCTTCAAGAATGTCGGATTCGGACATAGACAGGGTACTTCAAAGGCTGTTTCAGTCTCCAGTCTTCCAAAAGTTGGTTTCGGCCCCAGCCCAGTCAGCTCCGGAGTTGGTTGCCCACCCTGTTGTCTTGGTTCCTCCTCCAACAGCCTCGGCACCGTTGGAGTCGGTGCTGGTGGAGCCGGTGGAGGTTTTCGGGTCGGCTCCGACCCTTACTCCAACCCCGCCCTTTGGGTCGGTGTTCGGTACACGGACCTCCTCGGTCGGCCCCGGGGGTGATGCTTCGGGACCGATGTTTTCGGTTCCGAGCCTCCCTCTCGGTGCGTCGGCTGCGGGAGTGCCATCTACTGTTGTGGCCTCGAGGTTCGGACCTTCCCAGGACTCTGGGGGTCCCGCCTTGAGGGCCATGAGGAGTGCTTTGGCCAAATCTTCTTTGGCCACCTCCACCATCTCACCGGCACCTTCCCTTGGCACGGAGACTGGTTCCTTTGTAGTCCCCCTGTCTCAAGACAGCGGAGCCCTGGGGCCTGAGGTCACCCCCATCGGGGGTTCCCTCCTTCCTGAAGGTCCCTCCGAAGTGTCTTCGGAGGAACCTCCAAGGAAGAGACAGTGCAAGAGGAAGCACGTCGACTCCCCTGACGAGTCTCTCACCTCGGACACCGACTTCGATGATGCGGAGGGGTCCCCCAAGTCATCCTCGGATGATGTCTCCTTTGCGGACATTTTGGAAATCCTGAAGCAATGAGGCGACTGGCAGTCCAAACCCCCTTCCGCTGAGGAGTCGGTATTCCTCAAGGCCTTCGGGGCTCAGCCCTCCACCTCCTGGGTGTCTCCGCCCTTCGATGAGCTTCTGGATTTGATCTCTCGAAGGGCGTGGGAACACCCGGATTCTGTGGAACCGGTGCCAGCTCGCCCCAATAAATTTCTTTCAGCCCCCACGAAAAGGATTTTCTCTCCAAAGGTGTGGCTGTAGATGCCCTGGTGGTGGCATCTGCTACCCAACAAGATGTGGTAGAGGCTTCAACGTCCATCCATCCTCCTAATAAAGAGTCCAGGAGCATGGATCGGTACGGGAAGCACACCCTTACTTCAGCAACCTTTACTTTAAGGTCTCTGAATTATCTGACGCACTTCACCAGACTTCAGAGGGATCTGGTCAAGGAACTTTCAGATACCCTCTCTGGTAACCTACCTGAGCAGTTGGCCCAGACGGTTAGCTCTCAGCTGGCTACCCTATCATCGTTATCGAACTCGTCCATGAGGCTCATTTCATATGCAGCCGAGGGGGCGAGCAGAGCGGCGGGAACAGGTGTTGCTCTACGGAGACAAGCCTGGCTTCGCCTGTGTCATTTTGCGGAAGCCTTCAAGTCTTCCTTTGCCGACACTCCCTTCGATGGGTCCTCTCTGTTTGGACTCACGGTAAAGGACACCTTGACTCGCTGTGAACAAGAGGGTAAGACTTTGACTGCCGTAGGGGTACGGTTTTCCACTCCCTTCAGGCCTTATCCCAAGGCTAGAAGGGGGGAAAATGTGGTTCCGTAAATCTCAAAAGACTTACTCCTCACAGCAGGGCGATCCCCCTTCTAGAGGCAGAGGAGGGGGAAATTTTTCAGGAAGACGCCATCCCAGAGGTGGCAGAGGCCCCCGCAACACTGGAGACCGCGAGTCCTTTCGTGGCTCCTCAGCCTTCCAGCATCCCTGAAGGATTGCCCGACTGTGCAGCTCCGGGGCCAGTCGGGGGTCGTTTTTCGAATCACCTAAAGGCCTGGGAGAGTATCACTCAGGACCGATGGGTGCTCCGAATCATCGCCGGAGGTTACACCATCCCCTTTTCTCAACCCCCCCCTCCATCCCAAAAAATCCCGGACCCGCCACCCAGTCAACGGGATCTTGCAGCCATCGAAATCTCAAAGCTGCTTCAAAAAGGAGTCATCCAACCGGTCCCCGCAGGTCATACCAGATTAGGGACTTACTCAAGATTCTTTTTGGTGCCAAAAAAGACCGGGGACTTGAGGCCCATTTTGGATCTCAGCAGGCTAAATCGATCAGTCAAGAAGTCCAAGTTCCGGATGGTAACCTTGCAATCCATTCTCCCGCTGCTGGAGAAAGGTGTTTGGATGTGCTCCATAGATCTCAAGGACGCCTATTATCACATCCTGATAGATCAGGCGTCCAGGAGACACTTGCGCTTCAGCCTGGGAGACAGTCATTTCCAGTTCTGTGCACTGCCCTTTGGTCTCACCACAGCCCCCAGGGTGTTCACCAAATGTTTGGCGGTGGTGACTGCTCACCTGAGAAGTCTAGGATTCCAGGTGTTTCCATACCTAGACGACTGGCTCCTAACTGCCACCTCCAGGCATCTACTCTTACAAAACCTAGCAGCCACTATATCTCTAGGCAACTCCCTAGGAATCACCTTCAATTGGGCAAAGTCTGTGTTGCTGCCATCTCAGCGCATACGGTTTATCGGAGTAGAGATAGACTCAAAGCAAATGCGGGTCTATCTTCCTACAGAGAGGATAGAAACATTACAGTCTCAAGTTCGAGCCTTGCTCCTCAAACGCCGAGCCCCACCCAGGATGGTCCTACAACTGTTAGGTTCCATGTCGGCCACCGTTCTCCTAGTCCCCATGGCAAGGTTACATATGAGGATTCTCCAGTGGCTCCTGTCAGTCCAGTGGTCTTATCAGGATCTCCCTCTCAGTCACCTCATTCTGATCACAGAGATGTGCAAACAGGACCTTCGTTGGTGGCTTCTTTCCTCCAACCTGGATCAGGGGCGACCCTTCGTTCCACCACCTCCAGTGGCCACATTGACTATGGATGCCTCCCAGACGGGGTGGGGGGGACATTACCTGGGCAGGTCAGTCCAAGGCAAGTGGCATTCTGATGAGAGTCTCCTACACATCAACATACTAGAAATGAGGGCGGTGCTTCTATTGCTGCAAGCACTACACGATTACCTCCCCCCGGGCATGATTGCCATTCAGTCTGACAACATGTCAGTAGTCTGGTACCTGAACAAGCAGGGAGGGACCAGATCCTACCCCCTTTGCAGAGAGGCCATGAAAGTATGGGATTGGGCGATTGCAACCAAACGTTTTCTGGTAGCAACACACATTCCAGGGAGATCCAATGTGATAGCCGACAGACTGAGCAGAACTATTCTCTCCCCTCACGAGTGGTCTCTGAACGACAGAGTGGCAACTCAGATTTTCAGAAGATGGGGAACTCCTTGTTGCAACCTTTTCGCAACCCCCCACAACACGAAATGCCAACAGTTCTTCTCTCTCACCCCAGTTCCGGGGGAGATACCCAAGGACGCCCTAGTCCAAGCTTGGCCCACCGGCCTGCTATATGCCTTTCCACCGGTTCCCCTTCTTCCCAAGGTGATCCAGAAGGCGATTTGCTTGGAGAGCAAAATGATTTTAGTTGCCCCATACTGGCCTCATCAAGTCTGGTTTTCCTTTCTTCAGAAATATGCACTGGACGGTCCATGGTTCCTGGACCAAGTTCCGGATCTCTTGACCCATCAGTCAGGACAGCTTAATCAGTCCCTCCACTCGTTGAGGTTAACAGCTTGGCTCCTCCTCTTCCGACCATAGTCAGGAACCATGCTTTGGACCCGGAAGTCATACATATCTTGTCCTCGGCCCACAAGACTTCTACTAAGAAAATGTATAACAGCAAATGGAAGAGATTTGCTATTTGGGCCCAACTCCGGGGATTAGATCCCATAACTGTCCCGGTGTCAGAGGTTCTGAAGTTTTTAGCTTCTCTGTTCAATCAAGGTTCTTCGGTCTCTACCATCAAGGTTCAATTGGCAGCTATTTCCAATTTTCATGAGAGCATAGAACCACCTTTGATGAGCAACAAGTTGTGTAAAGCCTTCATGAAAGGTGCTGGGCTGCTACGGCCCCCGATATCTCATCCCGCTCCACCGTGGGACCTTAATGTGGTGTTAGGTGCTTTGACCTCTTCCCCCTTTGAACCGGCAGCAACTTGTGACTTGAAATTTCTTTCTTGGAAGACTGCTTTATTAGTTGCAATTACATCAGCCAGAAGAGTTTCGGAACTTCAAGCCCTATGTGTTAAACCACCATACCTGGTTTTTCACAAGGATAGAGTATCCCTCAGACCGAATCCATCCTTTGTTCCTAAGGTTTGTTCTAGTTTTTGTCTGCAACAGTCATTGGAACTTCCAGTTTTCTTCCCAAAGTACTCAAACAGAGTGGAATACATCTTTCACACCTTGGATGTTCACAGACAATTGTGCTTCTATTTGGATAGGACGCACCAAACACGGAAAACAGATCAGTTGTTTGTGTCCTTTTCACACAATAAATTGGGCAAAGCCGTCACGAAAGTCACTATTGCCAAGTGGATCAGAGACTGTATCAGTCATACTTACTTCATTTCTAATAAAGAGCTTACAACTACAGTGAAAGCTCATTCTACCAGGGCTATGGCTACTTCGGCAGCTTTTCATTCTAAGCTTGCCATTAGTGACATTTGTGCTGTGGCTACGTGGTCTTCTCCTCACACCTTCATTTCTCATTACAAATTGGAAGTGGCATCTCGGGGGCGAGCTTCCTTCGGTTCCACATTTCTCAGGAGTGTTTTCCAGTGAGCCACCCAGGAATCAGGTGCTAGGGACGCTGTCCCATCAGTACAGAATGTAGGCGAGATAGGATCACATTACATCTTTTAGTTATGTACTTACCATAACTTTAAATGTATGGGATCCATCTCGCCTACATTCCTAATAACCCACCCTCCTTCCCCCTGCCTTGGAGATCAGAAGAGACCGGACGGTTCGAGTTCAGCTGTTTCATCTTGAAACACCTGGCAATATTATATCATCAGTTTATGTGTGTGTGCATGTGTGCGGACAAACAAGATCTGGGGAAGCAGTGGTGGTGCATCCTGGGATGTGGGATAGCTCAGCCAATAGGAGACTTCGTTCTATAGTATAGCGTGCCGAGTCGGAGCCGAGGATCGGCTCCGAACCCATCAGTACAGAATGTAGGCGAGATGGATCCCATACATCTAAAGTTATGGTAAGTACATAACTAAAAGTTACAGAACTGTAGACTGTATAAAAGATTTATAAAGTCTACAAAATCAGAAATTATGAACTCATTATAAGTTACAATAGACCCAAACTTGAGTATGGTATAATATGTAAACCTTACAAGAAAACAAGCATGAATAAATTGGAAAGAGTACAGAAAAAATATATCAAGGGCATCCATGCATGTGAAAAATGTAAGTTATTATAAAAGATTAAAATATATGAATGTGTACATTCTCAGTACAGATATTTAAGAGGACTAAGAGTAAAACCAAGAGTAGGTAGTAAAGGTCTGTGGTACAAAACATCTCAGAAATACAGTACAAAATGTACTGGTGGACTGTGGTTTTACATTTTGTACTATATTTAAGAGGAGACCACTGTGATGCCCCAGCACTAGCCCAGTAATCAAGGAGCCTCAATCCTCACCACTGGCAACAGTGAGGTACGTACACAATGGGAGGATGACAAGTACACACACACAGTAAAGCGCAATTTCCGTAAAGATCACACAGAGATCACAGTTAGTCTGGGTCTGGATTCTCCCTCTTTCTTCAGATCCCCAGTAAGACTCCCCACTGTCACAGCTATAGGGTTTATAGGGTTGAGATCTTAGCTGAATGGTCAAGCCAAAACCTCCAGCACCCTCTCTATGCAACCAGTGCTTTGTGTCCCTGCCCAAATAGCTGACACAAAGACACTTTGAGATTTGATTTATATACAAACACACACACACACACACACACACAGAGCTGGGAAAGGCTGGCACAGGTTTACTAGCTATGATCCCTTATGCCCAGACTATAAGGTAGTTATTACTGCCACCAACCTCTCCTTATCAGCTACTCTAAGGCCCTTAAAAAGGGTATCTGATCCTACTGTGTAATGTTACTATTAATTCAAATGGTAGTTTTAATCAAGACCTGTAAGGCTATTTAGGAGTGGCCTGTACAGTGTCACCAAATACATATGCAAGTACTTGAAGAGCTTAAATATCTCTAAACAAACCAGCCACAATTAAAAGGTTTAATATATTATATTATAAATAATAAAAGAACAAAACAATACTCAGTAACAAACACAGTTACTTCACAGTTCAAAATCACGGGAAATATTTTAAAACAGCATTGCAGGACAGTCTCAAATAAATACAGAAAACATCTAAACTAATCTTTACTATATTCTTAACTAAATTTAAAAGAAATTACTGTACCCTAAATTTTACTTGCAAACAACACACAGGCAGAAGTGCTGAGTGGATGTTTCTAGGTCCAAGACAAGATACAAATTGCCCAGTCTCTCTCTGACAGAGTTCTTAAATTAATAATAAACATTACTGATGGGTTAGCTTGGATGACATCACTCTTTGTCACCTGACTTCAGTTCCCAGGATAAACAGATACTAAAAGAATTTTAACATCTCTGGTGTGAGAAGTACATATATCTCAGAAGTTTGCAGAACTTGGAAGTCATAAAACAAAAAAACACTTTTACATTTGAAACCTAGTAATTATTTCTTTTTAAAGCCAATGCAAAAACTTCTAGCTCTAGACATTGTGTCTGCTGCTGAACTGAACAGAGAGATAACACAATTGTAAAACACTTTCATTTCAACTTATTTTCTTGAAGTTTTGCAAGTTAACTCTGTATGTTCCAGCTTCTACTATTAAAACATACATGCACAAGTGTATAGTTTGTATACATTTCTGTTCTTTCCAGTAGGGGACACTGTGGGCACATTCTTTCAGCTCAGTACTGTACAAACCCTGTTCAACACACACTTCTGCACCAGTAGTTTAATATACACATAACATATAGTTCTCTTACATTTGTAAGACAAGCATATGAATCATGTTGATATTCACAGATGACATGATTGTTTACAAAATTCCAGATAGCTGGGCTGGCAGTTTCACAACCATATTTGGGTATGTAGGGCATTTAGAGACAACTACCTCTGGACACATTTAGGGTTATCAAAGAAGAGCAGTAGTAGAGATTCATCAGACAATCTGAAGTTTATATAGGAATGAGAGCTGTACTAGTTGATTCTCTGCATATCTCTTAGCCTCTTAGCACAAGAAATGTTGAGAAAGCCTAAAATGAGGGTGGAACAAAGGACCAAAAATAGGACAGATTTTAAATATTGCTCATAAAGTTAGAAGTTGCCTGAATAACAGGATTTGTGTCAGCATGCATTTTCTGAAGGATGTGAAGTTTGAAATTTAAACTTATATCATTTACTGACTTCAATCCTGAGTGATTTTTTCCAGAAAACAAAACATTTTTGAAGGAAAAGACAACAAATATGAGGTTAAAATTTGAACATTCTGTTGAAATCTGGAAGGCTGAGAAGTATGGTTCTCTGCGAGAGAAGTTGATGCATGAAACAGACTACTAAATTATATTATAGCAAGCACAGGTTTAGAGATGTTTAAGAACAGCCCGGACACTTATTATGGGGATAACTGTTTTGGTATATTGGCTGGTTAGAAGGGCATTATTGCCCAAGCCCAAAATATTTACATGTATGAAATAAGTAGAGCTATGAAGTGTTTAGCAAGCTAAGAACTTAACTTAAAGGTTTCATTGACAATTAATACATATATTGTATACAAATCAGTGACCATATATATAATATTACCAAAATAAACTTGCTAAATTGTGTCTTCTGTTAAAACTCAGAATAAGAAGTGGCAAGATCTTTGCATGGCCACTGCAGGGTGTAGGGTTTTAAGCATGTCTACTGGTTACTATATTTGTGGATTTTCTTCATACCTTCCCAATATCAGCATGAGCTCTCTTCACCTACTGAGGTTTCTTCCCACCTCTGACAAACATGCTGGTCAATTGGCTTCACTAAACTATCTTGATATATGCTGTATTTGGCTGTATTTGGGTGGTGATTGAAAATGGGTAAAAGAGAACAAACAAATCCACTTAAAAACTGGATCCAACGAACCACGGAAGATAAAATCACACAGGATTTATTAGATGTAAAGCACTTTTCATCGCTCAATGTTTGAGCAACTTCCTCAGACATAATTAACTGTTTCTAATTAGGTATTTATACTAACATCACTTAAATCAATTACAAGTCAATTAAAATTTAAAGTGATGTAGTATACTAAAATATTAAGTAAGCACCAACTCACAATAAATGCAATATAATAATATATACACATAACTTGTTAACACAAGTAAATACAATAATGTGGATACACAGTCACTAATAGAAAATTTTTAAGTATTACAAAAATATTACTGTTAAATGTTTAATTTAATTTAAATTAATATCTTATAAATTAAAAACTACCTAATTCATATGTATTCTATTAATATACTTAAATATAACTTCATATATACTAAACAGAACAACATTTCAAATAACCATACAAGTAACAACTGACTTAAATTAAATACAGTATCCTACTCTCTATTGGAAGTCCTATGATACAGCAAACAGCAAATTATATTGTACTATATTAAATATTAATTTCTATAATGTGTTATTAGTTTATTGTTATATAGTTATAAATTTATAATTTCTATGTATACTAAATTTAATGTAAACCTACAAAGTATGAGAATATTGTAAGATTCCATTTATTATGTTTTATTTCCTATCTAAACTCCTTAATTTCAGTAAACAGCTATTGTTGCAGTGGTCATTAAGACCTGGTTTTACAAACGCATTAGTCCGCCACTGCCATGTTAGTTCTCGATCTTCTAATAATAAATTGTAAGGACCGCCTCTAATGTTAGTCTGAATCTGGTCTAAGGCCATAAACTTGAAATTATGACCCGGGTTGACTGATATGTGTTTAAATAAAGCATTATCTACCTTATTATTTAGTATAGCATATGTGTGTTCATAAACTCTTTCTTTAAAATGCCTTTTAGTCTTTCCTATATAGAAAGCTGAGCATGATGTACATAAAGCTACGTATACTATAAGTTTTGAATTACAATTTAATTTATATTTTACTTTGTATTTTATGTTGTTAATAGTAGCAAATTCTCCACTACACATATGCTTACACATATTACAGCTTCCACAGTTTACCATGCCTTTTCTTTTACTAAAACTATTTGTTGTGTTAGTCTCCAGTATATTTTTCATATTTTTACCCCTTCTGTATACAACTCTAGGCTGTTCTAAGAATTTAGAGTTAATGTTTCTGTCTTGTTGTATTAAAGTCCAATTTTTAAAAAGTATCTTTTTAATGATGCTACTATCCATATTATATGTTGTTATAAAGCTTAATTTGAAATCATTAGTATGTTGTACTCCATTCTCAGAATTTTCTGAATCTGTTGGTAAGTTGTCAAGGTTAACTATAGTCTCTAAATAAGGACGTCTATTATCAGCCTGGTTAAGAATAGGTAATAGTGTACCATTATCTCTTTTATGTCTTACTTCTTGAACTATCTCATTTATAAACTCACTCGGGTAACCTCTCTCAAAAAAGAAAGTTGTTAAAAGATCACATTCTAGTTCAAAATCACTAGAGAGAGTAGTCATACGGGCTGCCCGAATAAGCTGTCCCTTCACTATAGCCTTCTTCTGTGAAAAAGGATGAAGGCTAAGAAGGTAAGAGTTGCAGAAGGTTTCTTTTCTATGTATTTTGGAAAAGTATTGCTTATTAACTTGGTCTTTGCATAAATTTACATCCAAATAATCTATAGACTGTGTTTGAAAATTTAGAGTAAATTTAAGAAAGTCTGTAGTGTTATTCAAGTAGTATAAGAAGTCCTCTGCTATTCTCTTGTCTCCCTGAAGTAAAATAAAAACGTCATCAAGAAAACGAGTGTAATACTGTATGTGTGTAGTCCACTCCGTATTCTGAAAGATGTAATAGTTTTCCCAATACACCATTACCGTATTAGCTAAACTAGCCCCACATGGGGATCCCATTGCAACACCACATCTCTGCAAGTACAACTTATTGTTAAATGTAAAAAAATTGTTAGTCAAAATGATATCTAATAAAGTTGTAACTGTAAATATTTCATCAGTTGGGGCTCCTTTCTTAATAAGAAATAAATTGACCCATTCAATGGCTTCTAAGTGAGGGATGGACGTATACAAATCCATAACATCTATAGTGACGAAATTGTATCCTTCTCTATATGGAATGTTGTCAAAATTCCTAAGGAAAGACCATGAGTCTTTACAAACTTGTGATTCCGTCACCAGATATTTTTTCTTTAGTTAATGGAACTAGATTTACGTAGTATAAACAGTAGCCCACACAATAAAATTTTCTGTGATTCACGGAAACATAGTAACATCAGTAGAGACGAAACTACAGCTTTGTCTATATTTAAAACACTTAATATTAGAGCTATTAAGCCAGACAAAGGTGGGGGGCTGACCTTATTCAACAACTATGATTATGTTGACAGAGTTGAGAAAATTTTGAATAATGAAACATATAAAAAAGTATCTGTTAATGAGGTAAATACTGCTTATAGAATGATTAAGGGTTACTATAGTGATTTATTTATGGACGGATATATTGATTTGGATACATACCAATATATCACTATAAACTGGCCAAAGATCCCTATTATGTTTGCAACGCCTAAAATACATAAAAACATGTTGGATCCTCCTTTTAGACCACTAATAGATGGACGAAATTCTATTACTTATGCATCAGCCAAATTAGTAGATAGCATTTTGAAAAAATATCTGGTGACAGAATCACAAGTTTGTAAAGACTCATGGTCTTTCATTAGGAATTTTGACAACATTCCATATAGAGAAGGATACAATTTCGTCACTATAGATGTTATAGATTTGTATACGTCCATCCCTCACTTAGAAGCCATTGAATGGATCAATTTATTTCTTATTAAGAAAGGAGCCCCAACTGATGAAATATTTACAGTTACAACTTTATTAGATATCATTTTGACTAACAATTTTTTTACATTTAACAATAAGTTGTACTTGCAGAGATGTGGTGTTGCAATGGGATCCCCATGTGGGGCTAGTTTAGCTAATACGGTAATGGTGTATTGGGAAAACTATTACATCTTTCAGAATACGGGGTGGACTACACACATACAGTATTACACTCGTTTTCTTGATGACATTTTTATTTTACTTCAGGGAGACAAGAGAATAGCAGAGGACTTCTTATACTACTTGAATAACACTACAGACTTTCTTAAATTTACTCTAAATTTTCAAACACAGTCTATAGATTATTTGGATGTAAATTTATGCAAAGACCAAGTTAATAAGCAATATTTTTCCAAAATACATAGAAAAGAAACCTTCTGCAACTCTTACCTTCACTATACTAGCCTTCATCCTTTTTCACAGAAGAAGGCTATAGTGAAGGGACAGCTTATTCGGGCAGCCCGTATGACTACTCTCTCTAGTGATTTTGAACTAGAATGTGATCTTTTAACAACTTTCTTTTTTGAGAGAGGTTACCCGAGTGAGTTTATAAATGAGATAGTTCAAGAAGTAAGACATAAAAGAGATAATGGTACACTATTACCTATTCTTAACCAGGCTGATAATAGACGTCCTTATTTAGAGACTATAGTTAACCTTGACAACTTACCAACAGATTCAGAAAATTCTGAGAATGGAGTACAACATACTAATGATTTCAAATTAAGCTTTATAACAACATATAATATGGATAGTAGCATCATTAAAAAGATACTTTTTAAAAATTGGACTTTAATACAACAAGACAGAAACATTAACTCTAAATTCTTAGAACAGCCTAGAGTTGTATACAGAAGGGGTAAAAATATGAAAAATATACTGGAGACCAACACAACAAATAGTTTTAGTAAAAGAAAAGGCATGGTAAACTGTGGAAGCTGTAATATGTGTAAGCATATTTGTAGTGGAGAATTTGCTACTATTAACAACATAAAATACAAAGTAAAATATAAATTAAATTGTAATTCAAAACTTATAGTATACGTAGCTTTATGTACATCATGCTCAGCTTTCTATATAGGAAAGACTGAAAGGCATTTTAAAGAAAGAGTTTATGAACACACATATGCTATACTAAATAATAAGGTAGATAATGCTTTATTTAAACACATATCAGTCAACCCGGGTCATAATTTCAAGTTTATGGCCTTAGACCAGATTCAGACTAACATTAGAGGCGGTCCTTACAATTTATTATTAGAAGATCGAGAACTAAAATGGCAGTGGCGGACTAATGCGTTTGTAAAACCAGGTCTTAATGACCACTGCAACATTAGCTGTTTACTGAAATTAAGGAGTTTAGATAGGAAATAAAACATAATAAATGGAATCTTACAATATTCTCATACTTTGTAGGTTTACATTAAATTTAGTATACATAAAAGTTATAAGTTTATAACTATATAACAATAAACTAATAACACATTATAGAAATTAATATTTAATATAGTACAATAGAATTTGCTGTTTGCTGTATCATAGGACTTCCAATAGAGAGTAGGATACTGTATTTAATTTAAGTCAGTTGTTACTTGTATGGTTATTTGAAATGTTGTTCTGTTTAGTATATATGAAGTTATATTTAAGTATATCAATAGAATACATATGAATTAGGTAGTTTTTAATTTATAAGATATTAATTTAAATTAAATTAAACATTTAACAGTAATATTTTTGTAATACTTAAAAATTTTCTATTAGTGACTGTGTATCCACATTATTGTATTTACTTGTGTTAACAAGTTATGTGTATATATTATTATATTGCATTTATTGTGAGTTGGTGCTTACTTAATATTTTAGTATACTACATCACTTTAAATTTTAATTGACTTGTAATTGATTTGTTTAAGTGATGTTAGTATAAATACCTAATTAGAAACAGTTAATTATGTCTGAGGAAGTTGCTCAAACATTGAGCGACGAAAAGCGCTTTACATCTAATAAATCCTGTGTGATTTTATCTTCCGTGGTTCGTTGGATCCAGTTTTTAATTGGTGATTGAAAATGGTCTGAGAAGGACAAGGTCACTTTAAGATTTAATTAAAATAGGAAGCATATTCTGAAAAAAGTAACATCTCATTGTATAATATCATTACACAGATGTACCAGCTATTTTGTTAGGATGTCTTTTCTGACTTCTTCATTCAAGATTGTAGGTAATATAAACAGTTTCATACTGAAAGCGTGTGCATTTCTTTACTTTGTATGTATTTGTACACTAATGTACTGTGTAAAGTGTATTGATGTTCAGTTATTTTATTTTTATTTATTTATCCATTGTTAACCAGGTTAGTTTCAGTAGGCTAGTGGCTTCTTTTCAGGGGAGACCTGAGGTGGTATTTTATACTACTGGGGAAAATTGGCCAGTGCATCGGGGAACTTCCTCTACTCTTTTTTGTAGCGTATGGGGACGCTATTCACTGTAACACTTCCGGTTTCTGTTCCAAGCATGTAGGCAGCTTGGAGAAGCTGGAAGGAAGACTGAGGCAGTGAATAAGTGTGAAGAAGTTAGGGAGCAGCAGATGGAAGAGAAGGATTTGGAGAAGGTAGCAGCATTAGAAAGCTACCAGTTGTTTAAAGAAAATGCAGTCAAAGGATAGGCTGAGTTAGTGAGAATGCAGGAGAAAGGTGACGCAAAGGAGGATAGTGAAAAGAAGGTTGTTGAACCTTCACAGGACTCTGAATACATGTTTCAGAAAGATCTGATCTGATGTCAATCTTCATATAATTCTTAACTGTGGGCTCAGTTCCGACCCTCTGAACTGACTCAGATGTTATTCCAGCTCGCTCCTAACAAACTCTTGAGCTAAGCTCTACCCACAATGCTCCTCACCAAATTACTTCAGATCCCATTTGCCTTTTCATAGTGCCAGATGCGTTCTCTCAAGTTTTAGCTAATAGACAAAAAACTGTAAGTTAAATTTTCCTGTTTTCTTATATTCTGTCTGTCATCCTGTATATCTGTACTACCCACTTCTCCTTTTGATAGTTTAGTCTGTGCATACATGTGTTTTTCTCTGATTTACCATTAGGAGGTTTTCTCAAGTACCATCGCTGGTACTTTACTCCCCTTTACCTTCGGGTGTTCTTAAATACCATTGTTGGTATTTCCTTTCTTCTTGCCCTTTTCTCTTTACTTAGTTAAAAAGCCCTTTCCTTTCTGATTTCTTAGTACAACTCTTTGTGTATGTGTTTGTCTGTTTTGTGGCCTTTGTTTTTTGTAATGGCCAACAAACCCACCAAAGGCACTTCTGGCTTCAAGAGGTGCCAAAAATGTGATAGGAAGATATCAAATTCAGGTCGACACACTTTTTGTCTCTGTTGCCTCGGTGTGGTCCATCTACAAGAGGACTGTGCAATCTGTCACACTTTTAGCAACAGAACTCTGATTGACCATAGAAACAAGCTAATTTTGACAGATTTTCTTAAGTTGGACTTTGATGAGGCCTTATCTGGTCCGAAAACTGAAGCCAGTTCATCTTCTTCTCCCTCCTCTTTCAAACCAAAGAAACAAAGTCAGTTGGTTCCAACATGCTCATCGGAACTGCCAAGCAAAATTGCCAAGACTCCCACTGTGCCAATAGCCTCCTTGGAGCCAGAGGGCCAAAATATTCAGTCCTTGGTGCCAACGGTGCCTGTTTCTGCATCAACTTCTTCGGCGCTAGTGTCTTTGGTACTTGTTTTGATGCAGACTACATTGGTACCAATGTCAATTAAAGGCACTTCTCCTTCGGTACCAGCCAGCCATACAGAACCGAAGGATCCTTCACTTATAATTTTACCACGAACCACATATTCCCTGTCAGTAGATCCTTTTGTGGACCATCCTCCCAGTCCCTTGTTGGAGAAACATCCACCAAAATCTCCATCAACTTCTTCAGTTCAGTCCACCAAGAGTTTGTCCAAATCTGATATTACGAAACTGGTGGATCAGCTCCTTACAGGGAGGGGATTACCTCTGCCTCCTTCCACAGTTCTTAGCAGTGTTAGGTCTGGAACCTTACCTTCTTCCACACAACTCTGCTTATTCCTCCTTCAGCTTCAGCTGAGTTTTCAGATCCCTTGGTACCGACCTACCCAGCTTTGACTGTTTTGGTGCCGGTCAGAGCTCCGTCTCCAGCACCGATAGCTACCTTGAGCTCTTCGGGTTTGTCAAACCCAGAGAGCTCCTGGGATCAAGGCTTTGTTGCCAATTCCAAGGAGCAGGCTTCAGCATCGATACTTTTGGTGCCCTCCATGCTCCTCGGTGCTTTGGCATATGTAAGCTTGACCCTGGCTTTGGCGTGGGCTGGAAACATAGTTCCAAAGGAGTCTATTTCAGTTCTGGGCTCCCATCCCTCTACAGGGGGCCTGCCTTCCAGGCCGTGGAGAGGTCCTTGTCAATTGTGGTCTTTGCCTTCCATTTCAGATCAAACATCTTGTCTATCCCCTTGACTGGAGCTTCATTCTGTCTCTTTCCTGGGACAGAGGGCACAAAAGACTCAGGATCAAACCACATTTGTTATGTCATCTTCAGATACCTCTCTGTTACACCCTACCAAAGAGGTACCTTCGAACAGAAAGTGCAAGAGGAAGCACTTGGACTCTCTTGAAGAGTCCTTCACAGAATATACAGATTTTAATGGGGGGGAGGTTCCCCTAAGTCACCCCCTGAAGATGTTTCCTTCGGGGGCATCCTAGAAATTCTTAAACAGAGGGGTGGCAGACTACCCCCCAGCCTTTCTCACAGGAATTGGTATACCTAGAGGCTTTTCATGCCCAGCCCTCTACCTCTTGGATTTCTCCACCCACTGATGATCTTATTAAGTTCATCACTCAGTGGGCTTGGAAGTTACCTGACTCTGTCGAACTGATCCCAAGGAGACCTTACCATATCCTCTCTGCCCCTCAGGATCAGCAGCACTGGGTCAAAGGAATTCCTGTGGATGCCATGGTGGTAGCAGCAGCTACCAAGAAGTAACTTGCTGATGAAAGTCCTACTATCCATCCTCCTAATAAAGAGTTTAGGACAATGGATATATTTGGGAAGTGTGTATATGCTTCATCAACCTTCTCTGTCAGGTCCTTGAATTACATGGCACATTTTACCAGGCTTCAAAGAGATCTGATTAAAGAGCTATCAGATACTCTTTCAGGAGCAGTAGGTGAAGGAGTTTGAGACAGAGTGGCTTCTTAGCTCACCACCCTAGAATCTATCTCCAACTCATCCATGAGGCTAATTGCTTATACTGCCGAAGGGATGACAAGAACCGCAGGCTCAGGCGTAGTGATCAGGAGACATGCCTAGATGCAGTTATGCGATTTTTGTGGAGCCATTTAAGTCTTCTTTCATCAATGCCCCATTTGATGGAACTTCTCTATTTGGTTCCAAAGTTAAAGAGACTCTAGCCACATGTAAGAAAGATGGGAAGACCCTTCCTGGCATAGGTGTACACTTCTCCACTCCTCAACTGCCTTATTCCAGGAACCAGAGAATTGGGAGGCTATGGTTCCAAAAGACCGAAGAACCTTTCCAGGACCGACATGACAATGACTTCCCCTGGGGCAGATGGGAGAGTAATAATGGAATATGCCATTCAGGAGGCAGAAATGGGATGCAGAATCAGAGTTCCAGGGACTCTTTCCCTGTTAACTCCTATTAGCATTCTTGAAAAGAGGCCCAATTGCCTTCCTCTGGATGGAGTCAGGGATGATTATCCCTGCACCAGTCTGCCTGGCTAAGGATAACAGCAGACAAATGGGTGCAGAGGATTATTACCAGAGGTTACAACATCCCCTTTTCAGAAGAATCAAAAAGACTAAGAAGAATCCCGGATGTTCCATCCAGTCACAGGAATGCAGCAGCCTTAGAAATTCAAAAACTGCTTGACAAAAGAGTCATCCAAGCAATCCCACCAGACTAGAGAGGATCCGGGATTTACTCAACATTCTTTTAGTTCCAAAGAAAATTGGAGACTAGAGACCAATTTTGGATCTCAGTCAGTTGAATAAAACAGTCCAGCAAACCAAATTCTGTATGGTCTCAGTTCAGTCTTTATTTCCATTCTTGGAAAAAGATGATTGGATGTGCTCAGTAGATCTTCAGGATGCGTATTACCATATAAAAATGGACAAGCGGTCCAGGAGATTCCTGTGCTTCTGGCTGGGAGCCAGTCACTATCAGTTCAGGGCCCTGTCCTTTTGTCTCACCACAGCCCCCAGGGTGTACACCAAATGCATGGCAGTTATAGCAGCTAACCTCAGACTGCTAGGATTCTGAATATTTCCTTATCAAGATGATTGGCTTTTTACCGCTCCCACCAGGTGTCAACTCATAAACACACACAATTATACTCTTCTTCTTTTTCTTTGTTCTAGCTTAGAAATCACTATAAACTACAAAAAATCCTGTTTAGAACCATCCCAACAGCTGGAATTCATTGGAGCTATGCTCAATACAGTCAACGGCATTACATGTCTTCCCCTAGAAAGACTCCAAAGGATCAGATCACAAGTCAGCCAGATCATTCACAGCAAGAAAGTAACAGCAAGACTCATTCTGCAGGCTCTAGAGCCAATGGCAGTCTCTAACACTCTAGTTCCCCTGGCCAAATATCACATGTGAATTCTTCAGTGGCTTCTGGCCTCCCAGTGGTCCTTATGGAATCAGCCAATGTCCCATATGTTTATGATCACCAGTCGATGGATAGAAGACCTGAGATGCTGGCTCTACTCCAAACAAATTTTGTTGGTCCATTCCTTTAACCATCCTCAACTCCAAGCCACAGTGACTACGGATGCATCCAAGATAGGGTGAGAGGCCCATTATCTGGGAAAGCCAGGCTAAGGCACTTGGTCCCAGCTGGAGGCCAATTTGCATATCAATGTTCTAGAGATGAGGGGGCATACCTCTCAACTGTCCAGATTTTCGCAGAATGCCCAGATTTTTGCTTCATATTTTTGGTCTGTTTGTCATAAAATGTGCGGTTTTCTGGCAAATCACTGGCAAGATCTCACCAAATAATGACATACATTTGAGGTTCTGACTTCAAATCCTTCAGAAAATCTATGTTAACACAATCCCTGTTACTCTAGCAACTTTCTAAGTTTATAAGAGCAATATTTAAAATCTGTCCCTATTTTTGGGCCTTTGATCCCCATTTTGTTAGGCTCTATCCAGATTTCTTGCACTAAGAGGTTGAGAGGTATGGAAGACAATCCTCTTAGCATTACAGGTATTTCAAGATACCCTCCCCTTGGAAAAGATTGGAATTCAAACAGACAGTATGTCAGTAGTCTAGTACATCAACAAGTAAGAGGGAACCAGATCTTAACCTCTTTGTCGAGAAGTGTTCAGAGTATGGCAATGGGCAATTTCCTCTGACTGCTTTCTAATGGCAGTGCACATTCTGGGGAGCTCTAAAATGATTGCAGAGAAACTAAACAGATCCATCCTTATGCCTCACGAGTGGTCTCTCAGTCCAGTGGTAGAGGACAAGATATTCCACGTTTGGGGCCAACTTTGCTGTGACCTCTTTGTCTCCCCTCTGAACAACAAGTGCAGCAGTTACTTTGCCCTTATCACCCCCCAGTGGGGGAGTCACCCAGAGATGCTCTCCTCCATGAATGGCTCCCTGGTCTATTGTACGCCTTTCCTCTGATTCCACTAATATATCACTTTCTAAAGAAAGCCAGCAAGTTGAAGAAAAGAATAATCCTCATCACCCCATTCTGGCCTCAGCAGGTGTAGGTTTTCTTCCTATGGCCTCATCTACTTTGGAAGCCCTGGATTCTGGACCCAGTTCCAGACCTATTGTCCCACCTGGAGGGACTGGTTCATCCAAATCTGCAGCATCTCAAGCTCACTACATGGCTTCTCCAGTTCCCATGATTTCCAGGCATCTCTCTCTCACCTTCCCATTCCAACACATCGTTCTGGCCCACCACAAACCTTCAACTATGAAAATGTACCATAACACGTGGCAACAGTTTACTAAATGTTCACTAGACTTTAATCTTGACCCATATTCATCACCAGTTGATAATGTATTAGACTTCTTGTCTTTACTCTTTGAGGCAGGCACATCAGCCTCTACTATTCAAGTGCATCTTGCTACAATATCTAATTTCCATATTGGTTTCAATGGCTCATCCCTTATGTCACATAAACTTTGCAAAGCCTTTTTGGAAGGAACCTTAATGCTCAGACTTCTATATAAAGAACCGTCTATGCTATGGGATTTGAATCTGGTACTTCAATCTCTTATTTCTCCCCCTTTTGAGCCTTCAGCAAGCTGTGACTTAAAATTCTTGTCCTGGAAAACCTTATTTTTAATATCTATCACTTCTGCCAGAAGAATATCTGAAATACAGGCGTTATCTTGCAACCCCCCTACTTAATATTTCATAAGGACAGGGTCTCCCTTCGGACAAATCCCTCCTTCCTACCAAAGGTTGTTTCTGAGTCAAATATCAATCAGACTTTACATATCCCAGTCTTTTTTCCCCAACTTTTCCAATAAGGGGGAATACTGTGTGCACTTAATAGATGTACCCAGACAATTATGTTTCTACCTTCACAGAACAAAGGATATCAGAGAATCTGGCCAGCTATTTATTTTCTTTTCTTCAGTTACTTTAGGGAGTCCAGTATCTCAAGTTACTCTGGCTAAATGGCTTAAGAATTGTATCACCTTTGTTTACAACAGAAAGGGACTCCACCCACCAGCACCTGTAAAAGCACATTCAACTAGAGCAATAGCAGCAGCTGCAGTTTTTCATGCCAGAGCTTCTTTAGATGATATTTGTGCAGTGGCAACATGGGCATCTCCTCATACCTTTATTACGCATTACAAACTGGACCTGGTCTCTAGGGGACATGCATCATTCGGCTCGGTGGTGCTAAGAATACTCTTCCATGAGACCTCCCAAGATCCAGGTAGCTAGGGACGTTGTCCCACAGTAAAGGATTATGTGCCAATTAACAACATCAGATAAAGAAGTTATGTCTTACCATAACATTCCATCTGTATTGTCGATCTTCACTAATCCCTGACATTCCCTCCCTCCTTCCCCCTGCCTTTAGAACTCTTGGTGGATCGGATCTTCCCAAAGATTGGCTTTCATAATAGGGACACAGATATGGCCTCTTATCTATTGTTTCTTGTCTGTCACTATTGTTTGCAAACTCAATCTGAGGTAATTTGGTGAGGAGCATTGTGGGTAGAGCTTAGTTCAAGAGTTTTGGAAGGTGCAAGCTGGAATAATGGCCAAGTTGGTTCTGAGGCTCAGAAATGAGCCCACAGTTAATGATTAGTAAAGATTGACAACACAGATGGAATGTCATGGTAAGACATAACTTCTTTTTTTCTGTGTTGACATCGGAATATATAATTACAACCCTCCATTCAGGAGGGTTGCAGGATGTATATCTAAAAGAAATGATGAGCCAGAGCAAACCAGAAAGTGAAGTGGCAGTTTATTTTGGCAAAATTATGGGCAAAATACAGGAAGAAAAGGTGAGAGAAATTGTAGAAAAGAAAAAATCATATGCATGAACAGTGAAAGAAAGTAAGAAGTGAATAATAGAAGGAGATGGAGAAAGAGAGATGATGAAAAAGAAAGTTGTTGTTTGGCTTAGCAGTAAAGAAGAGAAAGGAGTTGAGAGGTATAAGATATGGTTACAGCGATTGCAGCCTTGGGAATATCACCTAAAGAGGTAAGAGCCTTCATTCATCTTAATAAAGAGACTTACTGTGACATTTTGTTTGAGACAAGGCAGTATATGGAATTTTTTTACAGAAGTTTGAAAAAATACTGTATTCCCTGGAATTCTTATGTAATATGGACATTTAATAGAGAAACAAAAATAGGACTGCTGTACAATTTCAAACTGAGGTGGATAAGGAAGCATTAAAGGACTGTTTAAAGACTATCCCTGGGATTCAATAAACTCAGTGGAGGAATAGTGCTATGCAGGGTGTGTGTGACAGGTACTGTCACACACCCCCTGCATTGTGAAAGAGCCATACGGCCATACCCCTCAACCGTACAGGTTTTCGCAGAATGCCCAGATGCCTGCCTCACATACCTCTCAACTTCCTAGAGCAAGAAATCTGTACAAAGCCATAAATAATGGGGGGACAATGGCCCCAAAATAGGGACATGTTTTAAATATTGCTCCTACAAACTTGGAAAGTTGATAGAATAACAGGTTTTGCATTACCACAGTTTTTCTGAAGGGTATGAAGTCTGAAACTCGAATGTCTGTCATAATGTTCTGACATAAACCCTGAGTGATTTGCCAATGATTTGATAGAAAACCACAGTCATATAAAAATGGACCAAAAATGTGAAGCAATAAGCTGGACATTCTGCAAAAATCCGTACAGTTGAGAGGTATGCTGCTTCATGTTTTTGGTGTGTTCCTTCAATTATCTGTCCCACCTGGCAAATAGCAGAGGATTGGAGCCATTAAATAATGACAAACATTTGTGTTGAAGACTCCACATCCTCCGTTAGTGTCATGCTAATGCCAAACCTATTATTCTGTCAACTTTCTAAGTTTGTAAGAGCAGTATTTAAAATCTGTCCCTATTTGTCCTCTTACAGTTGCCTTTACTGTGACTTATGAGTATTGGTAAATGTCATTAAAATGATTTTATAAAATTCCTATTTTTTTCATTCTGAGATATGTTTAAGCATAGCTGAGTGGGTGTGCATGTTATGGCCCTCTGCTTAGCATTGCTTAAACATCCCATAGGAGATAAATAAAAATATACAGCTAAAATCCTAACAATGAGGTAGTGTATTGGTTAGAGTCCTGGCTTTGCATGCAGGTGTTCATGGTTTGAGTACCAAGATAGGCACTTTATTTTTACAAGGGAAAGCATTGTTAAAATTATCTTTTTTTTGTATTACAATTATGTAGTAATTGATATTTGTTAACCAGGTAGTGTAGCTGGTTCAAAATGTAAGTGTGAGTGCATATAACATGTGAAATCACCCATGTATACACATGTCCCATACAGTATAGTTACACCCCAAGGTAATGTAATGAAAGTACATAGAGGGACGTCATGTAATGTAAATCATATACACTTAATAATATGTCAGTAACAATAAATGAAGTCATAATTCTGATATTTTTTTTTAATTTTTAAATGAAAAGTGAGCAATGGTTAGCAGTGGTCAGCTCTGCTTACCCATTTTAAGCATTGCTTAGACTTAAATACTAAGCAGCTGTCAGCTCAGCTAAGTGGATTTGCATACTGTTAAGCAGTGCAGCACTGCTCAACTCAGCTTAGCAGATTTGCACACTGCTTAGCAGAGCTTAGCATTTTCAAAATGGTCCAGTGACAGCAAAGGGTGGGAATGTGGCTTTATTTAAACTGCACAGGCAGGAATACAGCCATAACCTTTTGTAGTCTGATCTCTGCAGGAACCATGTCAGGAGTTGGAGAGGGCTCATGCTTTTGGGTGCAGCGCTGGGGCATTTTGGAGTCCAGGGTCATGGGTGGGCTCCTTGTATCAAACCATGACGACAGACTGCTGCAGGGCCAGTATCAGGGCTCACAGTATAAAACAGCGGCCTGGGACCATCGAGTATGTGACCTCACCAGTGCCACTGGTATCTCCCAAACTAGTGAGCAGGTACAACATCACTATGTCAACCTAAAGTGGAGGAAAGGAGCGCTCTTGGCCCAATGGATCCAAGATGCTCAGGACAACCATGTTCCAGCAGTTTGTATCACAGACATAGGTGTACCAGATTCTAGCTTGAGTATGTGATAGACAGGTATGCATAATATTTGTTTCGCACCCCTACAGCTGCAGCAGAGAGGGCTAGTAACATTGAGGCCCATGCAGACAGACTGACACGGATGCATCAACAGGCTGGTGAGTACAGATCTAACTTGCAGTATATAGTGCCATAAAGTAGAAGGAGTACATTGTTTATTATCAGTAGGAATATTGTATACTGTGTCTAATGAATAAATTACATTTGTCACACTAATATTGATCCACAGGATATCCATTAATAAAAGTGTAATTTCACTGTAATAAAGATGTAAAAACAAACTGTTGTGTTTACTCTGGTATGTTGTTGTAGAAATAGAATGTGTACAGGTTCATCACAGCAAAAATGGTGTTGACAGCATGAAGTAACTGAGGCTGCTCTGAGAATCAGCTAGTATGCAAAACAGTAGAATGTGGAGCTGTAAACCAAGATATAAAGTAAAAATGTAATATTGTATGCAATAAGTTCTGAATTCTGAATAGTAATGTCTACAGTATTATAGTGTGTCCCCTGCAGCCATTGCATTCTTGTGTTAACCTTTGCTTTCCAGATACTATAATTTTAAAGGATTAATACACAGTACTATAAATATCTGCCATGAATCAATGTCAGGATTACAAAGTCAGACTGTCTAACCCAGAGAGTAGTAGGGAGAAATCAGTCAAGCAAGAGATATCAGTTTCTTGGTAACTCAGTGTGATGGACAACAGTCCTGTTGTTCATTTTAGCACACCCAGACATGGTTCAAATCCAGGGAGTGGTAGTGAGATGTGTACATATATACACTAAAGAAAACCTGAATATTTGTAGAAACAGTCAGAAAGTGTTAACAGATATTTTCTCCACAGGTCTTACAGGTAAAGAAATGTGTGTAGTAGCTGCGTAAAGGGTATGCTAATACACTGTATGCATCTCTTCCACTGTCCAAATCCATATGGCTGCAAATGACAGCAGGATAGGTACATACACCATGCACTCTCCCCAACACATATCCCTCAAGTGTCACGCTGTCATGGCTAGAGGTCACTGCTGCCAATAACCGTGGACACAGATGTAGCATAACCTTCCTGAAGGATATGATGTCTGAAACACAAATGGATGTCACATTTACTGACTACAATCCTCACATTATCCTACTGATTTCTCAAAATCAGAAATTGTTTGAGGAATAGACCAAACATACCAGGCAAACCTCTGGGCAGTCTGTGGACATCATGACAGTTGAGAGGTATGTGTATCACTGTCAGATGTCAAGTCATGCAGAAAATGCATGTCCAGACAAACCCTGTTAATCTAGCAATCTTCTATGTATTTAGCAGCAATACTTGCTTACAATCTGTACCTGATTCTGGATCTTTGTCCCCCATGTTGTTGGGCTTTCTCCACATGTCTTGTTCTGAGAGGTGTTTTCACCTACTGTCTGTGAAGCTGTAGCCCCCACACCTTCATAATGTCCTCCACACAAGCAAGGAAAAGGGGCAAGGCCCACATGAAGGACTTAATTATAGGACTGTGTTGCTATCGCATTGACTAATGGAAAGACAACAGAGATGCTCTGGATGCAAGTAGCAAGTGGGAGACACCAATTGGTGCACAGGCCATCACCTGCTCATGAGCATTACCTACAAAAGGCAAGCTGCTGCCTATGCAACACAGGTCTGAACCCGTCTACACAAAGACAGACTGTGACTACACAAACCTAAACATTTGCATTATTCTGAGGAACCTCTTCGGCAATATAACAGGTATGTCAATCAGTTAAGCTGGTAATGGAATGCAGAAGTGGAGATGCAATAATGTGAAATAGGAAGTTAAACAGTAGGTCGCAACAAGACCTGCTGGACTCACATGCTGCTGTCTGGCACCTATGACCATTCCTGCTTGCCCTGTTTGCAGTGACATGGATCACAGCTCTGGCCCCCGAGTCACCCCAGCAAAGGTCAGCTCATGTATGACTACTACTGGAGTGTCTGTTGTGCAATACTGACTGCGACACTGCTAGACCAACTACTTGGAATGTTGTAAATATTCATAAGTCATCTGTGAATGCTACTATGATATATATCCTTGTCTTACAAATGTAAGAGACTTATATAGGGTATGTGCATAGTAAACAACAGGTTCAGAAGTGTGTGTTGAACTGTATGTTATATACTGAGACCATACCTGACAACAGTCCAGAGTTTTGCAGACTGACCACATGTCTGCCTCATATTTGTAGTCAGTGTCTCATACAGTTGAGTATTGTCTGGCACATCACTGGCAATCCATTAAAGACTGAAGTCATAACATAAGAGCATACATTTGAATGTCAGATGTCATATCCTGCGGAGTAATCCTGTTAATGCAAAACCGTCTTTGCTGGCAACTAAGTGTGCTACAGATAGATTCATAAAGTGTCTCTATTTTCCAGCCTTTGCCCACCACTGATGTGTGCCTTTGTGCAGATATCTTGCTGTAACAGTAGCTAGGTGTCTTAGCATGAAACCCATGTCAGTGCAAGTTTACCTTGTCCTGTAGGATGCCAATATTTGTGCAGTCACTGACACCTGCTTTGCAGTCACTGACACCTGGTTTGCAGCTGTGGACAGCACACTAACCTTGCTAGGTTATCCATCCCATCATACATTTAGACCCCAAATGGAGGGCTGCAAAGTCACAGGAGGTGGGGTGTTAAGCATTATTATACACATACACACCTTCAGGCTGGCCAAACAGTATGATGCATGGGAGACATCCTGAGTGCAGTTAACAGTTGACAAAACACCTACTCAAATCATAGCTAGCTATAGACCTCCAACCATGACACTGGACACCCACCACACCTATCAGGATTTGCTGGAATCTGTCAGGATTCAATCATCTACCCTGCTCCTGGGTAACTTTAACTACCTAACCATGGTGTGCATGACCTATGTCACCTGAATATGAACACACAGAGATTCCTCAGCTTTGTCAATGGCAATGCAGTGGATCACTCGGTCAACACTCCTACGACAGGTGGAAATAACCTGTACCTGGTCCTAACCAACATGAGTAGCGACTGTACCACTCCTAGAGTGTCATCCTCCTTGGTAAGATCTGGCCACATAAACATCACTGTTCAGGTCACCATCTCCCCTGCACCCCCCTTGTCAGGGTCAAACAAAATAAACAGTACAGAAATTACTATAAATCTCCTCAGAGCAGGTAAAAGTAGCTTTATGGCCACCATCCCATCAGTTTGAACTAGCAGTAGTGTCCAAACCCACAGCACAATACTATGTGAGCATCTACATAGCTGTATCGACTCAGCAATACCTGACAGGACAACATAATCTCCCTCAAGGTAGAGTAAACAGCTGTGGTGGACAGCAGGAATACACAAATACCATTACAAGTGGAAATAATTGCTGGACAGGGCCAAGACGGAGCAGGTGCCTTATTGGAAGCAATGTCACCTTGGTCTGAACAAGCAAATAAGGTCACAGGTGAAGTATCCTAAGGCTATCTTTGAGTGCAAATTGGACACATCCACCAAGGCCAATCACTAGGCTTTTCACACCTATGTCTGCAATCCCAGAGGCAACACCCAAATCTGCTCTGTAGAGGTGGTCAATAATACCACATACACATACAGCATAGTATAGGCAACCTGCTGCAGACAGTTGAAGTGTAAACATCACCCCTTTGTCCCCCCATCAATACACATGTGCATGCACAGTACCTGCCCCCTCCCCTCATCATCAGGAAGAAGGTCCGTAATGCCCTCTCATAGGCAACACACAGAAGTCGCAATAAGCCTGATACCATCCCTGGCTGCATTCTACATGAACTCAGGCAGGAGCTGTCAGCTCCATTACACACTGTAGTCAACCAAAGTGTGAGTACCGGTGTCATCCCATCTGCACAGAGGACAGCCACTGTCATCCCTATACACAAAGGCAGAGCAATCCACTGACCCAGCCAATCATATGCACATCAGGCTAACTAGCCTGCTGTGCAAGGGCATGGAAGGCAATATCAAGGACATTATGAACAGGGATATCGGCAACCTCAAAATGCTTGGGCCCACACAGTGTGTTATTCTCAAAGGGCGATCAGGCCTGTTAAACCTGGTCAACTTCTCTGAAGTGGTCAACAAACACAAGAACGATGGGAAGATGGTGAACAATGCCTACCTTCACCTAGCTCAATTCTCTCACAATAATCCCCAGGCAGCCAGGATACATATCCCTACACAGCTAGGCATCAACCTGTATGTTACTGGATGGGTAGTTAACTGGCTCAATGATAGTGCCCACTCGGTCAAAGTAGTGCAACCCACCTCTAGTAGTAGAGTCTGCCAGAGGGTTGTACCCCAAGGATCGGTCTGGGGGCCTCTACTGTTTGAGATATATGTATGTGAGGTACAAGACAAAAGCAGTGATCTGTGGCTGACCAGGTTTGCAGATGCTTGCAAGCTGTCCACCTTCTTACATTCCCCTACTGATGTAAGCATCCTCCAAGAGGACCTCACCCAAATTAATGACTGGTGCAAACAGCATTGACGCAAACTGAATGCCAGGTGATGCATCATCCTCCCTGCTGTGGGAGATGTCACCCACACTAATTATGACAGTAATAATGTACTGAGCATGCAGTCAGGTGTGAAGTGACTTGTGCACCAAGGTTGGTAGCAACCTGACAGTTTCCCACCATCTGGCCACCATTGTACGGAAGGCTGTCTACATAGCCCACCTCACAAATACTGGTAAGTCATTCAGGAACCAGGAGGCCACAACATCCCTGTACTCCACCCTTATCAGATGCATTAGCAAGTACAATGGCTCCTTTGGCATGTACCTTGCCAAGCAAATGCAGCAGTTGCAGAGACCATAGAGGTTCCTGACCAGGCAAACCCAGGGTCTGCAACACCTGTCCTATATAGATAGGTTGAAAGCCCTGTCCCTGTACTCAGTCTCATACAGACTGATTATAGGTGACGTGTGTCTAGCATACAAGGTCATTTCCAAACCAGCCATGATGGATTTTCTGCATATCTGAAAGACAAACCCCACTCATGCAACATACACACAAGGCCCTCCCAGGTCTGTGCCATGTATAGTACTTGTTGGTGGGATAGTGTAGTGTCCCACACAATACACTATCTGTAAAATACACTTCCTCCCCATGTCTAGCAGAGTGCGTGTATAGCTCTCTTAAAGAAGAAGCTGGGTGACTACATGGGAAATGGATAAGACACCCCTGGGATCCCATGTGTGTCCTAGCTGAACAGGGGAAACAGGTGCTGGCTTTGAAGGGATATGGGTGAATGTCTGGGCCAGGCTTATGAGGGCATCAGGCCCAATAGCCTGGTAACATCTTATGAGGCTATGGACCTAGTACTTTATGTTTCCTGTATGTATTGCAGACTGTCCTGCAATGTTGTCTGAAATTAATCCCTGTGACTCTGAACTGTGTAGGTACTGCACCTTGTCATTGTGTGTGGTCTGTATAGCAGTAAGTCAGCTTATACAGTACATCCATATGCACTTGGTGACACTGTATAGCTCACTCCAATAGCCTTGGTCTTGGTTACAATTACCATTCTGCTAATAGGCCCATTACACAGTAGGATTTCCCACCCTTTGTTGAGGGCCTTACAGTAGCTGTGAAAGAGATGAATTGTGGCAGGTAGAACTGCCATAAGGTCTGCCCTGAATGGCCAATAGGTGTCAAAGCTGTGCCAGACTGTATCAGGAGTGTGTGTGTGTGTGTGTGTGTGTGTATGTGTGTGTGTGTGTGTGTCTGTGTGAGTGTGCTACTGCAGGGTATTACTTTACATATGTTGTCTTCCCCCACAGGTCAACATGGGGGTTGGTGTCTCTCCTCCTCACAACCTGATGTCAGTGTCTTAGCAGACTCCCATGATGATGGTGGTCATAGTGAGGCCCAGGTGGGGTTGTTGGGGCCTGAATCTGTGGCATTGTTTGGTATCCCACTTTCACCCACCATGTCCCTGCACACAGTCAGTATGCCCACACATACCCAGTCCCCAGCAGCCACAGAGAATGGACAGGTGGAGGGTGGTAGCATGGAACAGGTTAGTGTGTTGACTGTGGTGAGTGTGAGTGTAGACACCAGCCATAGCCAGAGAGGAGGCGAGGTCACACACAGGCAGATGGGCAGGGGTGCTCAATGGAGGACTGCAGACCATCAAGCCCCTAAGTGCCACAGCAGGTGTCACCAGATGCATGTTACAGTCCTTCATGGAGGCATAGGCGCGTACTGACCAAAACACCAGACAGATGCTCAGGATCATGAATGCAGCACTTCCTGCCATGTATGACGACCTCCACGACATTTGTGATGCCATACGTCATCTTGCCGATGTCATGGATAGACAGTGGGGTGAGACATTGTCACTACACAACCATGCAGTGTCTGTGCTTGAGCATGTGGTTGGAGTAGGGCATTGGCCAAGTGGATGTAGGTCAGCAACATGATCAGCTGAGAGCCCACGTGGCCATGCACATTTGCAGTCCTGTAGTGGCAGTACCAAAAGCACTACCGAAGGGAGGGTGCTGTCCACACCACACCAGAGCAGGCCATAGACACGTTGTCCTGGCTAGTCCTGACAGGGATGCAGATCCAGCAGACAGCAGTCTCCTTCATGGAGTAGTACTGCATCTGTCCTTGGGCCTGGTGGTGCCAGTGATATCCCTGGCAAAACCAGTTCCCATGTCCTTGCTGGGAGATGGTGAACCGTACATCCTGCCATGTACTGTCCATGGGTGTCCAACATAGCCCTGTGTCATGCATCCACATGGCTTGATGGTGTGCAGACAAACACTCACACATCCCTATTACAGGCCAGTCACCACCAGATATGCACATCTCCTCTGCACAGACCAGTTGATCACCACCCTCCCAGACACACACATACACACACACACACACACACACACACACACACACACACACACACACACACACACACACACACACACACACACACACACACACAGTATCACAGTTTCCAGTATTGAGTTTAGAACCCCTACCTATCTAGTTATGTGTACTGCAGTCTTATGCAGTTATCATACATGACATGGAGCTTATAGGATTTAACAGTATTGCAAAGTATGTATATAATGAATTACATCAAGAGCCCTTGTAAAGTATGGCAATGGGAAATATAATGGGTGGGAAGGGCATCAAACTACATTACTCTACAAATATAAACACTTACAAACACCTTTACACATGTGAAAGAGCAGGCTAGCACGTATGGTTGATGCACGGATAAACCAAACATGAATAAAAAAAGAAATAATCCAGCACCCCGAGTAGATGTAGCAATTTATCTGTTTATTGTGAACCAGACCGGTTTCAGCAATCAGCTTTCTTCAGTGGTTTGGAAACCACTGAAGAAAGCTGATTGCTGAAACCGGTCTGGTTCACAATAAACAGATAAATTGCTACATCTACTCGGGGAGCTGGATTTTTTCTTTTTTTAAACACCTTTACACTCATGCACACACACACACACACACACACACACACACACACACACACACACACACACACTTGCCACAACTGAGTGTAGAACCCCTGCCTATCTAGTTATTTGTACTATATGGTTACCTAGTTATGGCATGTGCCACAGAGCTTATAGTGCTGAGTGCTGTCCAAAAATACTGCTAAGGGCAATAACATCATGGAAGTGTTGTGGGTGGGGAAAGTCCTCAAAATACTTCATTCTATAAACATGCAGACTTACAAACTCTTGTACATACACTTATACACACACACACACACACACACACACACACACACACACACACACACACACACACACACACACATTTGTCAAACCTGAGAATATAATCCCTGCCTCTCTAGTTATTTTTGCTATACTGTTACATAGTTATTGCATGCACCACTGAGCTTATTTGGCTGAGGGTTGTCCAAAGGTACTTCTGAGGGGAATGACATTAGCAGGACTGCTAAAGTAGGGCACTATGAATTGCAGTGGTTGGGAATGGCCTAAAACTGTTTTACCTATGAAGAAACATATACAGACACACACTCTTATATTTTTCAGGACTGGGATTAGAACCCCTACCCATCTAGTTATTTGTACTATAGTATTACACAGTTACTGCATGTGCTACAGAGCTTATAGGGCTGACAAGTGCCCAAAGGTACTTCTATCATGAATGACATCAGCAGGACTGCTAAAGTAGGGCACTGGGATGTGTACTGGGAGGGAAAGTCCTCAAAATACTTCAGCCTACAAACATACACACTTGCACACACTTGTACACACACATTTTCCAGAACTGGGAATAGAACCCCTGCCTATCTAGTTACTTGTACTGTAGTGTTACACAGTTATCACACGCACTACAGAACTTATAGGGCTGACAAGGGCACAGAGGTTCTTCTAAGGTAATTGACATCAGCAGGACTGCTAAAGTAGGGCACTGAGAAGTGTTGTAGGTGGGGAAGTCCTCAAAATACTTCAGTCTACAAACATACACACTTACACACACCTATATACACACACATTTCCAAAAATGAGAATAGAACTCCTGCCTATCTAGTGTACTATACTGTTACATAGTAAATGCATGTGCCACAGAGCTTATAGGGCTGAGGCTGTGCAAAGGTACTTCTAAGGGGAATGACATCATCAGGACTGCTAAAATAGGGCACTGGGAAGTGTTGAGGGTGAGAAAGTCCTCAAAATACTTCATCCTATAAACATACATGCTTACATTTGTACACGCACTTATACACTCACAGACACACACACACACACACACACACACACACACACACACACACACACACACACACACACACACACACACACACTTGCTAGAACTGAAAATAGAACCCCTGCCTATCTAGTTATTTGTACTATACTATTACATAGTTATTGCATGCACCACAGGGCTTACAATGCTGGGGTTATGCAAAGGTACTTCTAAGGGGAATGACATCAGCAAGACTAATGAAGTGGGGCACTGGGAAGTGTACTGGGTAGGAATGGTCTAAAACTGTTTCACCTACAAACACACACTCTCTCACACACTTACATTTACCAGGACTGAGATTAGAACCCCTACTTATCTAGTTATTTGTACTATAGTGTTATGCAGTTATCACATGTGCTACAGAGCTTATAGGGCTGACAGGTGTCCAATGGTACTTCTGATGTGAATGACAGCAGCAGATCTTGTGAAGTAGGGCAATGGGAAGTATACTGAGTGGGAACGGCCTCCCAATATTTAAACCTACAGACATGCGCACACACACACACACACACACACACACACACACACACACACACACACACACACACACACACACACACACACACACACACACACACACACACACACACACACTCACACAGACACAAACACAAAGGCAGGTGATGTGATATTATAACTCCCACCTTAGTACTATTACACACTGGAGCTCACCTTCATGCTGGCACTTGCAACTGGTTACGACCAGTATGCCACTGTCCATAGCAGGACATCACTCTATGCCATTCAGGGTATCCGTGTCCAATGGTACTTCTAATGTGAATGACAGCAGCAGATGTTGTGAAGTAGAGCAATGGGAAGTGTACTGAGTGGGAATGGCCTCCCAATATTTAAACCTACAGACACACACACACACACACACACACACACACACACACACACACACACACACAAAGGCAGGTGATGTTATATTATAACCCCCACCTCAGTACTATTACACAGTGGAGTTCACCTTCATGCTGGCACTTGCAACTGGTTATGACCAGTATGCCACTGTGCACAGCAGGACATCACTCTATGCCATTCAGGGTATCTGTATGACTCACTCTCTGTGTGTCACCCTGTCTGTCTGTCTCTCTCTCTCTCTTTCACTGTCTGTCTCTTTCTTCCCCATGTCTATGTGTGTGTATGCTTGACATATTGTTATATGTTGCCCATATATATGTATGTGTATCACACACAACAGATGCAGATATATCAGATATGGGCCACCTACAGCTAGCTGAGGGTAATCCTGTCTGATGGGTGTGTGTAGAGACAGTTAAAGTGTACATAGCTGTCTGTATGCAAAAACATATATGCACAATGCAGTTATATAGTCCGATGTGGGTTCCAATATGGCCTGTGATTCTCTAAGTGTAGGAGCATGCCCAGTATGACCTTCTATAGTGAGAGTGGGACTTCATTCCAAAGATATTTGTACTCTGATCCAGGGTTTTGTGTGCTACAGTCATACCACTGAAAAGTAAACAGGACTTTCCTAGAGGTACTGGTTTTGTTTTAGCAGACATTTTCTGACATATCTGAAGTCTGACACTGGAATTTATTGTGTCATTACCTAGTGACAGACATCCTCAGATCATCACAGTGCTTTACCTGAGGAATACAAGATGTATGATGTGCAAACCAATATTAAGAGCCCAACTATAAACATCCTTGCCCAAAAAGGCCACTTGAGAGGTGTGGCTACATCCTGTTGACTGATGAAGATGTTTAAACAGTCCAGCAACTTGGTGATATACTGGCTGGGGATCTCCTGCTTCTGTGGTATTCTTCTTACCTGAAAAGTCATATCCTGGTGTGGCCATACATTTCAACTGTTTATTTCTTGGCAGATTGTTCAGGTGTTTGTGTAGAAGTTTCATTCAGTGTACATAAGCTTGTGTTTTTATGGCAAGTTAGTTGCATATAATTGAAGACTGACGTTACAAAATGACAGACATTAGTGTTTCAGACTTCATAACCTTCAGACAATTCCTGTTAATGCAAAACCCCTTATTCTACCAACTTTCATATAAGAGCAATATTTACAGCATGTGCCTATCATTGGGCCTTTGTTCCACTTTTATTTATGACCTTGTCCAGATGTCTTGCTGTCAGAGGATGAGAGATATGGGTGTGGGTACAGAATGCATTATACTGTGTAGAAATGTCCATTATATGTGTGGTATATTCCACATAGCCCTGTGACTTCCAGGTATGTCAGTGGCAGAGCAGTAGAGAGTAATGTGGTGAACCACTGACAGTTGTGGATAGGTTGATAGGTTGCTATGACATTAGTAGGGTATTGGCCCTGAAGCCCTTATAACCCACGCAGATGAGAGTGTAGCCCATGTTATGACATGTCATCACACAGAGCCCCTGTCCAGCAGAGACAAATGTGGGATCACAGGACTGTATTTTGTGTTTCCCATGCACTTATACAGGGAGCACATCACTAAGGGTATTGAGGCACATGGCTTGCTGTTGGCAGCGAGTGTATTCCACAGATGGGGGAGTGTGTGGTACACTTATCTGTCACACTGGCAAGCCATACTGATATCATGGCCCAGGTTGATGCTGCACCTACAGGCTGATGGAGTGGGCCTTGAGTTCCAGATATGTGCAACAGTCCCATCAAGACAGGGTCTGGATTGTTTTGTATGCCAGACAGGGATCACCTCAGCAGAGTCTGTATGGAATGGGGTAGAGGGACAGTGCTTTTAGCCTATCTGTGTAGAGTAGGTGTTTGGGGGTTTGGGGTAAGGCCTTAGTGTTTGCAAGACCCTGGGGTGTGGAGTCTACATGGTCTGTGGTTTGTAGGTTTGTGGAGTTCTCATGTGATTTTTACCTCTGAGGTGTCCATTGTTTGGGTTTTTGTTTTGTTGCAAACCTCCACTTACATGGGTGTGTGTTGTGTATTTGCAGGTGATGTTAATTGACTCCATACACTGCATGGCACCTATGTTACTCCACAGTCTGTTCTGGTGTGCACATTCTCCATTTGTCTGGCCAGTGGTTCCCCTTTCCCTTATGTGTGTCTCTTTGTCCTTCTGTAGTCCATTCACAGGCTTTGGCCACAGTGGCTGCTATTATGTATTTGTAATTCTGATGTGGGCGGGGTACATGCCATTACATCACACACAAGGTTGTGGACTTCACACCTCTGAGTGTACCTATTTAGCAGGTTGTCCATCGTTGCACCACTCCATTTGCTGTGGTCCTTAGATGGTTTGTGTTGCTATATGTTATTATGAGGCTACATGTGGGCCTAGCTGTCATACCATCACAGACTGACATCTGGACAGGCCTAAATATGACAGTCAGACAAAGGCCAACACATGGGGACAGGGTGTTAATAATGTTCTGCCGAACACAGACAGTTGGGAGAACAGTTTGGTGATTGCGTGTTTGCTGTTATGGGTATGATGTCTGCTTCCCCACTGTCTGCCATTGCTGTTTTGACATGATCCTTTCTTGTTTTGCAAATAGTTGGCAGGCAAATGCAATGTTAGGACAAGCAAAACAAATACACAAGGCATACTTGTGCTCCTTCTGTGACAACTTGTGTCATTCCAGGTGTATGGCTGTTGGCCAGTGACATGTTGTCAGTGTTGACACAGAAAGGTGGAAGCCTTTCATAAACTGGCAGTACACTGACCATCAGGTACCTGCTGTCCTACTAGGCACCATACCTCTCAACTTCTGAGAGCCAGACATCTGGACACAGCCATAAGTAATTTGGGGACTGAGGCCTACATATAGGGACCATTTTTAAGTATTGGCCTTACAAACCTAGAAAGGTGATTCAATAACACATTTTGCATTAGCATGCATGTTTCTATAGGGTGTGAAGTCTGACACTACAATCTGTCATATTTTTTTACCTTAGCCTCGTGATTTGTCAATGAATTTCCAGACAACCACTATTTCATAATATACAGACCACAAATATGATGCAAACCTTTGGACTTTCTGCAATAGGTCAGTACAGTTGAGAGGTATGGTAGGCACTGTGTAGTTTACTCCTAGCTGTGTACTGTCCATATGTGTGGTTCCCTGTCCATGAACTGTCCAGCTTTCCTGCATTAACAGATATTGGCATCTGGACAGTGTGTACAACTCCTACCGTAGGTGTAGCTGACATGCAAAATAGTTGACACTACAGTTCTTGGAACATGGTCCTGTCAACCACAGAACTGTACCTAGGCCACTGTGACACAACAGCCAGGAGTGAATGCTGGCCACATCCTGATAGTATTAACCCCCCCCCACACACACACACACATATATATATATATATATATATATATATATATATATATGTGTGTGTGTGTGTGTGTGTGTGTGGTTAATACTGTCATATATATATATATATATATATATATATATATATATATATATATTATATATATCATTCTTCTTCTTCTTTCGGCTTTTCTCGGTTAGGGGTCACCACAGCGGATCATCTGTCTGCTCATGATTGGCAGTGGAGGTTTACTGTGTCGAGTTGCCAGCCCGGCGCCCAACCTTCCACAGAAAGCACACACTCACACCTAGGGCCAATTTAGAGTGTCCAAGCCACCTACTGTATGTCTTTAGGATGTGGGAGGAAACTGGAGCACCCTGAGGAAACCCATGCGACCACAGGGAGGACATGCAGACTCCACACAGAAGGCACCCCAGCTGAGAATCGAACTGGAGAACTTCTTGCTGTGATGTGACAACGCTGACTGCTGCACCACCATGGCCACCTATATATATATATATATATATATATATATATATATATGTATATATATATATATATATATATATATATATATATATATATATATATATATATCATTGATCCCTGCATATTGTGGACATGCAACAAGTTATCATGTTGATTGGGACAGCCCTGGCAATGTGTGCTCTGCTGCTATTTCCCTACATACATACATGTTACTGCATTTTTATGGGAATATGGGTGTGGGGGGCACACCTCTCAACTGTACACATTTGAACAGACTGTGCTGATATTTGCTTTACATTTTGGTTACATTTAGCATAGTATTGTTCCCTGTCTTGGAGACTAGTGGCATATCACTAAAGACCACAGGTCAGATTGTAATGGCATACATTTGAGTTTCAGACTTCTTACCCTTCAGAGCCTTACTGCAACTGCAAGACCTGCTGTGCTGTCACTGTGTAAGTCTATAGGGGGGATTTCATCATTGTCACAATTTGTGGGCCTTTGCCAGACATTTGCCAGGCTGAGGGGTGAGTATGGGACCCTCACACTGGCATCCATGACTCTGACCTATGACTCCCCCCAGTTAGTTGGTCCCACACATATATTGCAGTGGGATTTGTCACCTTGGGTACTACTGCATAGTGTGGGGAAGCCAGTATTGGAAAAATATTTCCTGGTGCCCCACATAACTATCAGTTGTCTGCTGCTATTCCAGTAGGCCACCCCATTCCATTGCATGCATGCAGTGATACCATAGATATGCTACTAGAACATAGTACTCCATTCATTTATTGTTAAGCAGACTGACTTACATTGTGCCTGCGGCAATTGTGAGGATGATGCTTGAGGGCTGCTTATGTCGGATGCACACAGTGCACTGCCTATACATGGTAAGGGACAGGTAGTGTGATGTATATGGCATCCATTTAACCCTGTGTGAGTTGGAGAGGTGTCAGTCTCTGGATCCCTAGTGTCAGTGTGTGTGCTATGTGTTCCCTCTTTGCCAAGGTAAGGGCATACTGGGCATGCCTCTGTCTGCCTACAGGAGCTGACTCAGGGGGTTCCTTCTCTCTGTGCCTGTGGGGACCTTGACAATGGTGGGGGGCTGTGTGGCCCTTCCCCATGCTGTTCCTGTGGCAGCTGTTTCCGCAGGATCATATTGTGTAGCATGGCACATACTATGAACATGTGTGCACATGTGGCTAGAGAGTACTGCAGGGCTCCACCAGATATGTCAAGGCAGTGGAATTTTGACTTGAGCATCCTAAACACATGCTCTATAATGATCCTGGTTTGTGTGTGTGCCTCATTATGGCATTCTTGAGTCCGTGTGTGTGTGCATTTCTGATGGGTGTAATCATCCATTGCTTCAGTGCATTGCCAGCATCCCCCACCAGATGGCCATACTGGATGTCCCCCTGGCAAAACCCTGGTACAGCTGTGAGGAATGCCAGCATTGGGAGTTATGATAGCTTCCATTGTTGCCAGCACACACATTAATGATAATGCCTGGGCATTGCACATGACCTGGCAGTTGATGGAATGAAAGCCCTTTCAGTTTATGTAGACCATACTCTGTTCACTGGGTGGTGCTTTGATGTGGATGTGCATGCAGTGTATGGCACCCAGTACCGCCGGGTAGTCTGCTACACGGTGGAAGAGGTGCATATTGCTGGTCCTCTCCTCATGGGTGTTGAGGAAGTAAATGTGCTCACCGGCATTTGGTAGCATGGCATCCAGGAACTGGTGGAGTACCCTGGATGCAGATGCCTGTGAGACCCCCCCCCATGATGTCCCCAGTAGGTCTTTGCAAAGTACTTGTAGCTAGTATTCTTAAGGCTACACATACCTTGGTATCCACCGGAATGGGTTCCCCTCTGTTGGCTCTGGGTCTGAGGTGAGGCCAGCACAGCTTGATGAGTTGCTGAAGTATGTTCCTGTCCACCTTGTAGTGCTCTAGTATCTCCAGATCATGTATCCCCTGGTAGGTTACCTTGGGTCTGAAGACTCTTCTCCTCCTCCTCAGTCTGGGGTGGTTGTCAGCCTTATCCTCCTCACTGCCCTCAGCCTCTAGCACATACTAATGTATCAAAGCAACAGCAGCCCCTAACATTTTGTCAGTTAAAATTCCCCTGAGAACAGCAATGTTGCAGAGTTTGGGGAAAAAACAGACTGAAAGGTGTTTGCATTGTTTATACTTTTGTGCTGCAGATGCAGTCTATATGATTGGCTGACTATGATACATTCCACCTGCCAGGTATATTATTTGTACTTGATTGCTTTTATTCTGTTATTCCCATTTTTCCTTTCCCATTTCTACCCCTTTTAAGCCCCAAGGCACACCGCACAAACCTGCTGCCCAATAGTAAACATTTCTGCTATTTCCATTTTTTTTTGTTTAAGACCCCGGTGCACACTGCACAAACCCATTTAGCTAAAGTAAACACTTGTAAGCAGAAATGGCCCTCCCCTGGATGTGAACATGGTCTTCATTTCATGGAATAAGTACATACACCCTCAGACACCCCCCCCCTTGTTTAGCTGTGGTTAGCTAAGCTCAGATGGAAGCCATGGAGCTCCAATGTGCTTTCACCAAGCATAACACACCTCCTTTTCATGTCAGCTGCTTCTCCTGCTTACACCACTGCCTTATAGCTTCTACACAGTTAGGTGCATCCAGACAATGGTCTCCCATTTTGCTATTCAGTAAATTTTGATCATTTGCGTACTCCATTGTCTTAGTCCCTTGTTATACCACTACACCAGAGCCTTTCTCCTTAGCACCCAAGGTTACCTGTTATTGTTTTGATTTTGCATGCTATCCACTATAATGGCAAAATGCAGATTTCACTTAAAATTGTCTTTTCACATTTTTTTATTTTCTGCATGATCTCATTTGTTTGCTGCTGCGCTACACTTAAATCGCTGAAATTCACCAAAAAAAGATAAACTTTTATTTTCATACTTTTGCAGCTGTTTTTCATGCCAGTTGCCACATTTTTTTGCCATTGGCATCCCTAATAGTCATAACAAATGCTGTACTTTGAGCTGTCATGCCCCCGTTTTGATTTTTGCAGAAATGTACAGAGTCAGTAACCATATACATTTCTGCAATGGACACTGTTCTGGCACGGATGCCTGCCTGCTTACTGAATCACTAATTCACCTCACTTGGATGGTTTTCACCAGCAAATGAAGTAATTAGCATTGTTCAGTGGTGTCCATGCCAGAATAGTGCTGGCAGGCACGTGCACATCCCCAGCCTTGTTTACTGAATCGCTCAGAGGCCATATTCCATGCAGGAGCTGCTACACTATTCTGGCATGGGAAAATGCTTTATTGAATCCCGAGGTATATGTAAAGAAGTTATGGACACTAACATCATATGATGATAGAGGTTTATGGACTGGGCATGGGTTTGTGGGATGATTTTGAAAATGAAAAATGACAGAATTGTACATATTCCAATCATAATAAATTTCAAAGGTAATAGATGTTTTGTCAGATATAGGGGGTCAGCCAAAAACATGTTTTTTTTCTTGGAAAGAATGATCATTCAATAAGTAACTGTGATAAGAGAAAATGTTTTGTTTGTGGAAAGACAGGGCATGAAGCACAAAAATGTGATTTAATGTGTAAAAATTTGGGAAAATGGGACATGATTGGGTAATTGTGATCAGCAGATACAAGTGAAAGAACAAAAACAAATATAAGAATGTGTGTATGATATAGAAAAAGGTGTAGAACATGAACATGAAAAACAGGATGCCATACACCAGGGGAGAATAAAGAAAACATAATATATGAGGAAAATGAAAATAATGAAGGTAAGGAACTGGTTCTGGGAACAACTGAGGAAGAGGATATAAGCTGAAAAATAGTGAGAGGAAAAAATAATTCAGCAGGTAAAGGATGAAAGTGAAAGGGGAAATTCAAAAGTGTGACTGTGAAACAGAATAAAAAAGACAAGGGGTAAGAGGGAAGGATACAATAAATTTGTAAGAAGTTGAAAATCTTATCAATAAATGTTAATAGCATAAAGAATATTAAAAGATGGTTAGATGTTTTAGAATGGTGTATGCAACTTGATTTGCATGTAATTATTCTAGAAGACACAAGAATATTAACCGAAGAAGAAAGGCTGCAGACGGAAGAGCTATGGGGTAAAAGTATTGTTTGGAATATGAGAAAAGATACATGTTCAGGGACTGGTGTGTTATACAATGAAACAGTTAAAATCTTAGATTATATTACAATGGAATTAGGTAGAATAATAGTGTTAGATATAAGGTATAAGAAAGATGTGTATAGAATGATTGCAATTTATGCATATGTTATTAAAAAAGAAAGGGAGGAAATGTTTAAAACAATCTTAAACTATGTAGGAGTGAATATGGAAATAATATTATTGGGAGATTTTAATTGTGATTTAAGAAAAGCAAGAAAGAAAGGAATGGTGTTTGGAAGGTGACTGAAATGAAAAGTGGAAAGTGTTATTTATATATATATATATATATACATATATATAGGGTAATACATATTGGACTTAAAAAAGAAATTAGATTAAAATAGAAATTGATTACTCTATAATATCTGATAGTTTGAAAAATTATAAAAGAAGGAGTAAAGGAAACAGATTTTTCAGACCATCTGGCTATATGGATAGAGGTGAAGGAAAAGAAAGAATATATAAGGTTAGGCAAAGGTAATAAGAGATTAAAGAGAAAAATGTAGATGAATGAGACAGAAAGGAAATTGATCAATTATGGAAAGATCATATGGAAATGATAATTTTCTATGTAGTCTGGACTGATTGTTAGATAAGCTTTAAAAAAAAATCTAAAACATGTCTTCTAAAATGTCAAGGTGTGAGAAGAAGAAAAGAAAAGCAGAAATATAAGTTAAGTCAAGTAGTATTTAGAGAGGTGTTAAAAATAATACAGTTTTTTTATGAAAAGGAGAAAGATGTATGAAATGAATCAGGAGAAGATTAAAAACAGTTATATAAACAAATGTATTTCCTGCAAGGAAAAAAAGAAGTGGTTCTGTATTTGAGTAAGATAGTGAGAGAAAATGAGAAGATAATAAGGGAGTTGAAAAATAATGAAGGAGAAAGGGTGAATACACAAGAAAAAATATTTGAGGTAATAAAGTAGTATATAAAACATATTTAAAAAGTGGGAGACAAAAGAGAGACATATATGGAAAGTAAATAAATTAAGTAAGGAAGATAATGAGATTTTTCAAAAATATAATTGTAGGAGAGCTTAATAAAATTCTAAAAGAATTGGATATGGAAAGAGCCACAGGAATGGATGGAACTGAGTATTATTATATGTATTATAATATGGAAGAATAGCAAAACGTATATTTTGTAGAACTGTTGAATGAATGGTTAGAAAAAGGGATAGTTAAAAAGAGATATGTACAGGGTTATGAAATTTATTTTGAAAAAGGAGAAAAAGAGGTTATTAAAAATTGGAGACCAGTAATATTGAACAATATGGATAATAAATTATTTATGAGAATAATAGGGAAAAGATTAGGAAAAAGTGTGGATAAGTTGCCGGAGGGTATGATTTTTGGAAAAAAGGGAAAGGGAGTTAAGACTAGTTATGGATACTCTTAATTTCTCCAAGTCTTTTGGGTTTCTAATACCATGATGGCAATGGACCCCATTCCTAAGTCAAAGTATGATTAAAGTTCATGAAATCAGTATTGTTTCAATCTTTGATGTCAGCCAGAAGTGCTCTTCACAACACCCGCAATGTGCCCAGTAATGACTCCTTCTGCAATTCGTACGGGGTTACATGTATTGGTAACATATCTAAATGATTGTAGATTCTTTTTTATAAGACCCTTTGCTCCTACTACTACTGGAACTGTCTGGGTATCATCTACATTGCTCTCATTTCTGCCTGCAAATCCTGATATCTTATGATTTTGTGTTTCTCTGTACACACAAGACACTGTAGTCACTGGGTGTGGTGATTTCAGTGATCAATGCTACTTTTGTCTTCTTCTCATGGACTACTATATACAGTTTTCTAGCATCTATCTTTTTAACTGTTGGTAATGGGTGATCCCATGTGATGTAGACTTCATCATTTTCTGTGATGTTTTGTGGTTCATGTTTCCAGTGTTTTTCAGCCACTTCAGTACCATAATGTTTGCACAATCCCCAGTGCAACAGTCTTGCCACATTATTATGCCTTTCAGAATACAGTTCTACTGGCAATAGTATGTCACAACCAGCAACGAGGTGTGCGACTGATTCCAATTATGACCTACATTTGTCTGTTTCTCCCACATGTTCAATGGACTTTGTAAACCAACGTGTATTTAGCCCACTATCCTGGGCCACCAATATTAACCTTTCAGCTCTTGGTTTAAATTTGCCTCTCCTTAACCATTCCTGAGCTCGATCCTGATCAACATTAGGTTCTTTCAGAAGTTTTCTATACTTGCAACTATATTTATGCATTTTCCACATTTCTTGCATTCTCATCTGGTCCTTCACCTTATATTCTTTCTTTTGTTTTTTGGCACATTCCGTTGCTGATTGATTTTTATCTACTTCTGGTTTGATTTCCATTCCTGCTTGACACTGATATGCTTCTGCTAGATTAAGCAGAGAAGTCATCTTAGATTTATTCTCCTCATGTTTCAAAACTTTCCCTATGTTTGGGTCTTGTGATGTCAGCAGATATGTGTGCAGTCTCACAATTGATGATCTATACATGTAATCCATTTCAAGGAGGACCATCCCTCCTTTGGAATGGGGAATATATAATCCTGGTATGCACTTGTTTGTGTCTTTCGGCTTTTCCCGGTTAGGGGTTGCCACAGCGGAACTCCAGTCCACTAATGATTGGCAGTAGAGTTTTACGGGCTGGCTTGCCGGTCCTAACGCACAACCTTCAATGAAGAAATGCCCATTCACGCATGTCGCCACACAGAAGACACTCTAACTGAGAATCGAACAGGCAACGTCTAACTGTGAGGCGACAACGCTACCGCAGCACCACCACCGCAGTCTAATCCTGGTATGCACTAATTTTTATAAATCATTTGGTGAGCATGAAACATCCTTCTTGTTTTCCTGTCTAATCTAACAATGTGTTTTTTTGGCCAGTCAGTCACTACAAAACTGTAAATTAGGACAGGAAGAGCAAATTGTTTTTTAGCTTGAATTTTGTTCCTAGATGTCAACACTGTTTTCATGATTAATTTGTCTTCTAAAGTAGTCCATACTAAGTTTTATTCACATTTGTTCATGTTTTATTGTTGATCCTTCATCAATTCCCAAATATTTATACACTAACTCTTGCTCATATTTTTGTCCCAAACTGATGTTTTCTTAGTGCTGCAGTTTTCCTACTTTAAAGGTTGCTTTTGCACATTTATCAAGACCAAATGACATTCTTATAACATCTGAAAAAGTTTTGATGACTTGCAATTGTGTTTTCAGTTTTTCATCTAATGAGCTATACAATTTTAAATCATTGACAAGAGAAGATGAGAAGACTTTATACTTTCTTGTTTTCAAGGAGCCAAATTATAGCCGTGACCTAAGCTGTTAATTAGATAGCTTAATAGTTTAAGGGCAAAACAGAATAGTAGCAGTGACAAAGAGTCACCCTGGAATATCTCCCTTTGAATTTTCATCCCTAGGATAATAAATTGTCCTTTATCATGGCTTAATTGTAAAGTGGTCTGCCACTGTTTCATTGTCATTGTAATGTAGTTGATCAGTGTAGGGTATATCTTATATATTTTAAGCACTCTTTTATCCATGAATGTGGGATACTATCAAATGCTTTTTTTAGTCAGTCCATGCCATTCTTAGATTCTTCCCCTTTTTACAGTTTTCCACTATGACTTTATTTAACAACAAATGATCCTTTGTTCCATATGACTTTCTTTTATTGCTATTTTGTTCTATTGCTGTAATTGAGTTTTCTTCTAAATGACTACAAACTCTGTCGGTATCAATTCCAGTAAATAGTTTATATGTTGTCAGAAGGCAGTTACTGGCCTATAATTTCTAGGGTAGCTTGCAGGTTCACTCGTAAGTAGAAGCATTGTTTTTTCTGTTGTTAACCAGGTTGGTGTCTGTTCAGGGTGTGCATATAAATAGTTCTTATTCATGGCTACATTTTTGTGCAAAGATGTTAATCCTTTTAACCAGAAGTTAGATACTGCATCTGGGCCTGGGGTTTTCCAATTAGAGGCTTTTCTTAACTTTGTTTCAATCTCTCTGGCTGTTACTTCATCCTAGTTCATGTCCTGTACATTTAAAGTTCTTATTCTTTCCTTTAATTATTCTAGCCATTTAGCATCTTTGTTATGTTCCACAGGATCTTCCTAAATACTTCTCCAAAATATATCTATTTCTTCTTTTTTTGGTGGTCTTTCACTTCCTTTTACCTTGTTTCCCAATTCTCTATAAAACTTTTTTGGGTCATCAATAAATTGCTTATTTTGTACTTTTCCTTTATATTTATCTGCGTATCTTTTAAGTTTTTCTGCCTGTGCTGAGATTTTTAGGTTATTTGTGATAGTGCATGATAGATCCTGTTCTGTTCTAATACTGCACATTGCTTTTATCACGTCTATCTTTCTAGGTATTTTTGTTGATCTCTCTTCTAACAGTGACACTTCTTGTCTTAACTGCTTTATAGTTTTCTCTATTCGATATTTCCATGATAGTATTCAATTTGTCCCCTTCCTTTTCACTCATTAGTCTGTGTTCTTGTGGTAGAACTTTATAAATTATTAATTTAGCTGCAGAGTAATATATCCTGTTTACTTTTGTTATATCGCATGGTTCTCCATGGACAGTCCTATTTACTGTGTTCATTTCTCTTATCAAACTTCTGGCTTTTTGGGTTTTATTGACCATATGCAGTCTATTTCTTTCTTTGATCTTAATATGTCTATCTATCTCTGTTAAATCAAGCAACTCTTCTCTTAGCTCATTTTCTTCTAAACTGAGGGCACATTTTTTGTTTTCCATTTCCTGTGGTGATTCTACAGAAAGCTCTATAGCATTTTCCTGTAGCACATTCTCTTCATTTTCATCCTGTGCCACCCATTGCTCTGTCATATGGGAATTCACTGGCCTATCACTCCTCAATATTGACCGTGTCAGAGTTTCCACAGTTTCCTGTTCCTTCCCTTGCTGTCCAGCTTCAAGTGCACATTTATACTGGTTTCCTGTGGAAGGCTCCAAAATATCTTCATATGGCACCTGACCAATTGCTTCCCATTCCGCTAGTTTCCCCTTAATTTGGATGTCCATTGCTCTATGCTGTTGTGGTGCTTTCTGAATTAGATTTTCTACACTAATTCCTTCTCTTCACATGTACTCCATAACCTAATTTTCTTATTTCTGTAACTTCTCCATTACTAATCTCCTTTTCTACTTTTTTTCTTTGTCTTCTTATTTTTTGTTTTGTAAAGTTTTCCATGTCCAGATTCCTTTGCCTTTATTTCTCTTCAAATATCTTTGGTGCTGCTCTTTTTGTATTAATTAGTTTTGGTTTCTCCTTTGCATATATATCACACCACATTAAATCTCTTTTTCTTTCCCATGTCCATATTTCTTCTTTAGATGTCTCCTGATCTTCCTGTTTCTCCTTACTTTGGGGACTTGTTCCATCATGCTATGATGTAACCTATGTTAGACCTTCTTTACCGAATCCTTCATTTCGCAGACACCCCATCACTTCAGCTTCTATTTTTTTAACTTCTACTTTACTATTCTTCTTTTCTACATTCCCTCTTTGTGATTTTTTTTTATTGTGAAATTTTCCATATCTGGATGCCTTTGGCTGTATTTCTCTTCAAATATCTTTGGGGCTGCCTTCTTTATATTGATTAATTTGGCTTTTTTGCATAAATATTGTACCATATCAAATCTTTCTTTCTTACCCATGTCCATATTTGTTTTTTATACTTTTCAAAAATCTCTAGGTTTTGTTGTTTATATTTTTGCCCTTCCTCAGATGCTTCTTTTTCCAAACAGATCAAAATGTCTTGGTCTATATACTGTTTTCCACAAATCTGTTGTATTAATGAACACACATTTTTATTTGAGGCTTCTGACAGTTTTTCTTGTGGAAGTATTTCCTTTCCTCTAATTTCTTTCTTAATCTTTTTGTATATCTTGTATCTGGAAATTCTGGGTGTTTTGCATAATAGTAACAATACATAATTTATTTCATATCCTGAATAGTCCACTCTGTTGTCTTTTTTGGCTCTTCTTTTGTCTATCAGCTTTTCTGATTTTTGTGGACTGCTACTTCCTTCTACAATGGGGGGCATCCTCCCCCTGGGCCTGGCCTGGCCCCATTGTAGGAATGTTTCCATATTTTGAAGCTTCTACACTGTCATTTTTTTCCAGTCCTGGCACCAGTGCACCTACCAGGATTGGGCACTTTTTTTATCCCGAGTCTTGTGCACCCAGCTATCTTTTTTTAATTTTTGACCTAGTTCTATCCATGATATATGCTATATAAATACAGTCTATATACCAGTGTCGTCTTGATGAGATTTTGTGAAAAACAGGGTCCACCTTGTGAAAGTACTCACCAATACTTGAAGATGAATTCAGCTTCAGCAGCAATACTCTCCTTTGCTTGCTGACTTATCATTTCACCATTTGTCCCCTAATATGATTATGGATACTAAGAGAAGTGATAGATGATATTATAAATAAAAAGGTAAAAACTAAAATTATGGATGGCTAAGTGACAAAATAAAAATGGAATGTGGGATAAGGCAGGGTTGTCTGGCAAGTAGCATTTTATTTGCATTAGTTATTAATGTGATTATTAAAATGAATAGAGAATTTATAATGGGAAGGTATAAGATGATAGAAGGAGTATATGTTCTAATAATTCTTACTTATGCAGGTGATATAGTTTTAATTACTAAGAATAAGAAGTGGATGGAAGAAGGAAGTAGGAAATTAAATTAGTATTTAAATATGCTTGGCTTATGTATCAATAAAGACAAAAGTAAAGCAATTGGGTTTGTGGGTGAATTAGAAGGTATTCACTTTAATGATGAAGAGATAGATATCCTGGGAATAATATTTGGAATAAATATGAACAGAGAAAAACATTGGGAGAGAATTATACAAAAATTGAGAGAAATATGTCTATTTTGGAGATCATATAGATTGTTGTGTAAGAAAAAAAGTATATTTAATAAATAATAAATTCCATTCTTTTAGGTAATATGTCCTACTTAGCAAGTGTGTTTGTGTGTGTGTGTGTGTATATATATATATATATATATATATATATATATATATATATATATATATATATATACATATATATATATATATATATATATATATATATATATATATATCGATCTAACTATGAAAAAAGTTATTGTTGATTTTATTTACATTTATATGGGGATCAAGCCTAAATCCTGTAAGGAGAGAAGTTTTGTATGTTGAGTGGAAGAAGAAGGACGATTAGGGTTAATTAATTGTATTGTCCATGTAGCTTCTTTGAATTGTTATAAAGTGTGGGTAGGATTAAAAGAAGAAAGTAGGAGTTTAGTAGATGATATGATGAAATTCAAAAATAAAGATGTTTGGGAAAGAATAAGATGTAGGCAGAGATGGAAGAACAGTGTAAATATGATATAAAAGAGTATCCAAATAAAATATTACTGTGGAAACTGAAAATAGAAAATGTAGAAAAAAAAAAAGAAAAGAATGGTATCTACACATAATGAGTGAACACTGTTATAGTTACCATTCAAAACATTTAGAAAATAAAAAAAAAGAACTGCAATTAAAGCAAGGCTTCTGTAAAAAGATTTATAAATATAAAGATTTTATGTGGAGATTGATAATAAGTAAATTACCTGTTAAAGTAAATATGCCCTACAAAAGGATTCAGAAGAGGGTATGTAATTATTGTGAAGTTGAAATGACAGAAAATGTTTTTTTAATTGTATGAGTTGGAGAAAATTGTGAGAGAAAGTATGTGAAAGTAACATATTGAAAGACATAAACATGAATATGATAGAATATGTATATTTGGTAAAAAACAAACAAAAAAACTAAGGTGAAAGAAAATTGATTAAAAGCTATTTAATATCCTATGGACAATATGGAATGAAAGACTGAATGAAATAAAATTTAAAGGACAACAATGGGATATTAAAGCAGATTACTCAACCTGCTGTCTCTTTTAGTCCCTGTTCAGTGATACAGCCTCGATAAATCACCCATGCAGCTTTAAAAACGAATCCACTCAACTGTTTTCCCTGTTAGGTTTCCTACCTTTCCATACTGTTTTACTTTCACTTTGAAAACCAAGTTGAAAAACCTGTAGCTGGCTCTGAAATGATGATTTCACATCTTCCAGAGCTCTTGCTGTAGCTACCGGGATGTTTCCTCCCCCAAAGTGATGTAATCCCCACCTGATTTGCATGCTGTATGGAAGAGCCAGTGGACCTCCCACATTGAGATGTCAGAGCTGCCTTGCCCAGCACACTCTTAACCTAGCAAAAGTGTCAAACTATAATCTCACTTTTCCGAAGAGCTCTACTGATATGTGACAAAGTACAGGCAGAAGCACAGTAACAGCTGCAAAAACTAAGAGCATAAATTTGCAATGACCATGCATAGACATTAATTGCATGTTTTTACATAAGAAGCAGATGTCTGTCACAATTAATCGACAACATTACATCAAATTACAAGAAGTATGCAATAGCATCAATTTCTTAAATTACCACTTAAGCATGTGGATGCTGGCATGCAAGTATGTGAAATATTTTGTGTTTATAGTGCATCATGTGTTAGCTATTTAACCAAATAGGAAGGAAAAATAAGTGGGAGTTTGATGCTTTGCAAAACAGTGATTATTCCCAGTGTTATGGAGCTTGGTTCTAAATTTGACAGGAAGAGTGCAACAAAAAAAAGTCTCCCACTGTAAGAAAGGAGATGCTGACAAGAAAACAGTACATTAGTCTGGGCACCTGCTGTGAACTGTCAATCACATGCAGATAATGGGTCAAATTACCCTTAGCTCTTTGACAGCTAGGGAAGGTAGGTGTGACGGGGAGGGGAGATACCTTGAAGAACTAGATTTCAGCCTTCACAAAAGAAATCAAGTTAGCATTTCTAAGAAGAAAGAGCAATAAAATGCACTTTTCAATTCTGTTCTATAGCATTTGCACTGCTTATGTTTGAAGTAGTCATTGAAAAAGGATAACATTTTAACCAAAAGTAGGTGACTATAACACATCAGTGAATGCCTGTAAAATCAGCGCACTGACGGGAGCTTTAGGGAAAATGTGTCAGATCTGATGCAGGTTTTTGGAGACAAACAATGCATTCTGGGATACTTAGAGGCAGATTAACAGTCAGAATTATTTCAAGATGCCAGACCCCATGTGGTCAGAGTCAGAAATTGAGTATAAAAATATCTTAAAAGCTGTAGATGGTCCCAGAGTGGTGTTAAAATGTAGGAAACACCAAACCATGATGAAATAAACATGCTTTTTGAGTCTGTGGGTGTGGTTGTCCTTTAATGAGAAATGGCTATTATCTGACATTTTGAAGAGGATACTTTTCTGGTTATGGAAAAAAGGGTGGGGGGGGAGTTGAATATATGAAACTGTATTATATTGTAATGTAATATGTAATTAACTGTAAATAATGTATACACTGTAAATAGTGTATATATAAGTTGTTATAATTAATATTAAAGAACCCCTACACATTACCACACTCATGGCCTATATGGCCGACAAGCATGAATGTGTGTATGTTTCATTTCCAGTGCAGTGGTGGCTGGGATAACTTCACAAAACTAAGGAAAGTGAACCAGGAATTGAGGTGACTACCAGTTCTTATATGAAAATGCAGAATGGAATAAAGAGAAGGTTGGAGGGCAATATGCTTTATTCAGAGGATTCTTTCCAAGCAACAGAACTATTCAGTTCTGTGAAAATGGAGGAGCAACAGCAAGACAACCTATTGTTGCAACCCTCTAGTTGGGATGGTTGCAGGATGATTTACTTGTGGATTTATCTGAAGAAAAGGAACCAGACTGTGGAAACGACTTGCCCTGGGGAGAAGTGATGGAGACAATCTGAGAGGAAGAGGAGAGAGAAATAAAGAAAATAGTGTTTGCAGATGTAGTAAAGAAAATAAAAAAAAGAGAAAAGAAAATAATTAAGTTAATAGAGGAGTCAGAGAAACAGAAATCTGTTGTATGCATACAAGGTAAAGAAGAGAAGGGAGTGCACAGGTATGAAATATCAGACATGGTTATAGTGCCTTTAGGAGTAAAAGCTCAAGATGTAAGATAATTTATTTTGATTGAAAAAGAGACTTATTGTGACATTTTTTTAAATGGCTATAGGACTACAATTTTTTTGTAACGGTTTGATAAAAAAAGATATATATCCTTGGAATAAGTATATTGTTAAGACTTTTTATCATAAAACACAAAATAAAGTGAATATCCAGTTCCGTACAGGGTAAAATTCTTGGCTAGATAGAGAGACTGTTAAGTACATTTATTAAAGAACTTTTGTTCAGAAATGAAAAGTACTGCAAAAGTATTATATAACAAAGGTTTATGGACTGGGGCCTGTGATTGCAATAGTATTTTGAAAATATAAAATGATTACATTATTCACATTCCTAGCATGATTAATGTACAAGGGCATAAAGCTGTTGTTTTATATTGGGGCATCCAAAAATATGTAATTTTTGTGGAAAAGAGGGTAATTTTGTTGGTAACTGTATAACGAAACACTGAAAGCACTCGAAAAGTACCAATAATACCAAGAAAGGGAGTGCAAAAAAGTCAAAAAAGAACTGGCAATAACTTCCGTAGCCCTTTTTAAGCGTATTCAATGAGACAACATAGACTTCACGGACCAACACATTAATGCAATTCACACAATGCTCTCTCCTAGCGTTTTCATCCAAGACAAATGACCAACACATTAACGCAATTCACACAATGCTCTCTCCTAGTGTTTTCATCCAAGACAAATGAGTTTGGAGGGGCAGGAAGAGCTTGGCCAATCAAGGAAGCTGATTGGCCAACTGACAGAACTCATAGACTTACTTACACCCCTTTGTCACAAAATGTTAATAAGCCAAACAAGGTTTGGTGGAGCGGAAAATGTTAACGAAGGTGCACAGCTGTACAACACTAGGAATAAACAGAAAAGGGAGCTTATGGGTGACGAGGACGATGCCGGCGACTTTTCCAACAGTTCAGCAACTAATTTTAATCCTTTATTGACTCCGAACATTTTTGGTGCTGAATCTGAAGGGGCTGAGGTGAGGACTGAGCGCCACGGAGCAGCAGTAGGGGCTCAACCTAAGAAGCCGACTTCAATAGATTCTAGCACAGGTACTGTTTGTTCTAATAGTACAAGTACTAGTGATTGGTTAAGGAGAAATGTTGTGTTTGGTGTAGATGCTCACACTGGCTCTAAAAACATGGACGGAGAGTCTTATGTTGTCAAATTGGACAAACTTAAAGTTTTGATGACCAAGTTTAAAATTCTGAATATTGAAAACACATATTTATTAGAGTGTTTGAAAAAGGAAATTGTCCCTAAAGGACTGCGTATTTGCAAGTATCCTAACAATGTTATATGTGGATCTATTTTTCATACCAGTTTACTTAAAGTGTTTAACCAGTGTGGTTTGGATGTAATTAAATTAATTATAGAAGAAAATGAAAGGAAATTAACATGTTTAAGTAAAGAGATTGATGAGTTGGACGGGGGTATTAAGAATGATTTAATACACGGTATAAAGGAAGAAAGACAACAATATTACAAAATCAGGCAAGACATTGATGATAAATGTAGACAAGTCATGCAAAGAAAATTAGGTAAACTACATAGGGACATTTTAGAGTATGAAACTGGGAATAATTACCCCAAGCCTACTGTCCCTAAAAGGGATACCAACTTTAATAATAGGAAATGGAATAAACCCAGTTATAGTCACACAGAGTATAGGAATGACTATCAGTATGACCAAGATTTCCCTCCTTTAGTAAGGGAAACAGATGAAGAATATGTGCCTTATAATAACAAAGGAAATTTTTATATGAGGGGGGGGGAGAAGAGGGAGGGGGAGGTTTTAAGTAACACCCACTCTGCTAGTATTATTGATTTGGATGTAAATGTCGATAATATTAATATAACAGATAATGTTAAATATACCTATAAGGATTTTTCCATTTATAATTATGGTAATTTTAATATAAAAGAAAATCATTTTAATTTACTCAGTAAGGGATTTAAATTTATACCTAGTTACAAGGGAGATACTACCACCACAATATTAGATACTAAGTTATTTATGAGAAAAATTAATCTAAGTGTGTTAGCTTCGAATAATACTTATGAGTATGGAAACAACAAGGCAGAATTGAGAAAGAAATCCACATATAATCCACCCTTAATACCTCAGTTAAGAAATTTTGAAAAAATATTGGAAGAAGAGATTAGAAGTAAACAAAATAAAATAAGAATAAAGGTAGATTTAATAATAACTTAAAGAAGGAGGAGAAGGAAGCGTTAGTTGAATTAATAGACAATGATTCTATCAGAGTAATGAAACCAGATAAGGGTGGGGGGATGGTTATTATGGACAATATTATTTATGAAGGAAAGATGAACATGATCCTCAGGGATGAACTAAAATATACGGTGGTTTCGAAAAACGAGGTAAATCTAGCATACCACCGGATAGATAATATGTTAAAAGATTTCATGTTTGAGGGGGTAATAAAGCCTGAATTACACAAATTTCTTACAGTAGCAAAACCTAGAATAGCTACAATGTTTGGAATCCCGAAAGTCCATAAAAATTGGTTGGACCCACCCTTAAGACCCATAGTTACAGCTGAAGGGTCAAAAACAACACCACTGGTGAAGTACATTGATATCACCACAAAGCATATATGGACAAAAAATAAAATTATTCTAAAGGATTCATGGGATTTTTTAAAACAACTTTCCCCTGACCTTTATAGCACTGACCTTTTATTTATAACCATAGATATTGTTGATTTATTTTCTAGCATACCACATGACTGTGGTATGGACATGTTTGAAGAGTGTATATTTCAAGATAAAACTATGACCCAAGAAGACAAAATACTCTCGGTAGCTCTCATGGACACTATTTTAAGATACAATTTTTTAATATTTGATGGAGAATATTTTCAACAAAAGACGGGTGTGTCCATGGGGGCGGCATGTGCACCTACATACGCCAACATAGTTTTATCTAAATGGGAAGAAAAATGTATTTTGAATTCTGAATTTAACAAGGAATGGATTCTGTATAGAAGATTCCTTGATGATATAGTCATATTTTGGACGGGGGGACAGGAAAGGTTCATGGAATTTATGGAATATATTGGTCACACCACTAACTTTCTTAAGTTCACTCACAATATGAGTAGTGAGGTATTGCAGTATCTAGATATAGAATTGGTTAAGAATGATACACTCAACAATTTTGTATCCAGAGTATATAGAAAAAGTACTTATTGCAACTCATATCTACATTTTGATAGTGCTCATCCCCTGCACTGTAAGAGAAATATAGTAAAGGGGCAGTTTGTGAGGGGATCAAGGATGACCAGTCTAGATGACGATTTTGAAATTGAGTGTAACATATTAGAAAAGATGTTTATAGAAAGAGGTTATCCAAAGAAATTCGTGACCAATATAAGAAGAGAAGTGGAAAAGGGTAGGGCAGAGAGATTTAAACCCATTATAGGTATGAAAGAATTTAAAACATTACGTGAAGAATGTAAAAAGAGGGGGACTATGGAAGAACAGTTCCAAAGAAATCTTATTGTAGAATATAACACACAAAATATTGGTTTAGGAAACATTTTAAAAAAAGAATGGGATAAATTTGCAGCCCTAACTGATATTGAAGAAATTAATAATATCAAGCCCAAAATTATATATAGAAATTCTAGATGTATAAAGAACATGTTAGAAAAAAGTAAGAAAAGTGTAAAGTACAAGAATAACAGTACTAAAAAGGTTGGAACTTTTAGATGTGGTCGGTGCAATCAATGTCCTTATGTTAGTAACAAGAGTGAAATTTTTATAGGAAGTAGAGATATTTTAATTAAAAGTAAAAGTTACTATAACTGTGATACAAAAGGAGTGGTTTATCTGGCAACTTGCGATACGTGTTCGTCATATTACGTAGGAAAAACTGAAAGAGAGTTAAAGAAAAGAATATACGAACACGTCTATGATATTCAAAAGGGAAAAGAGACAAACGCATTATTTAAACATAGTAAAGAATGTAAAGGTTGTAAATTTTATTTTTTCATTCTTCAACAAGTTAGAAAAGATGTTAGGGGTGGAATCTGGGAAGAGATTTTTGAAAGTAAGGAATTGTGGTGGCAAGTATACCTTGAGGCAGGTAAAAAGCCCGGGTTAAATGATCATTTAAGCATAGTTTCCTTACTGAAAATAAAGGCAAATAAAATATAATTGTAATACATTTTTAAACAGTAGAGGGTGCAATATAATAGTATTTTATAGAAGACATGAGCACAAGCACAAGCACTTTATATGAATATATGCACAAGCACCTTATTCATATATGCACATATTTTCTATTGTTTTTATTGAATTTGAACATTTTCTATTTGGTTTAAAGATATATGATATGTGATAAGGTTTTTAGATTTTAGTATTATGGTGATTTCATCTGCCTGTGATTAATATATGTTTTTTTTTAATGAAATTTAATGCAAGTGTAATATACTTGTAATATAGGTTTCGAACAGCAGAGGGTGGAATATAATAGAAGTACATAGGAATATATTCGTATTCTGCACAAGCACTTTATTTAAACAAATTTTACATATACATTTTTTTTGTATATTTTTATCAAATGTACTTAACATTTTTGTGTTATTAGTCACTAGAAATGTTTTATGTTTGAGTTTAATGATTTTAATCTATTAATATTTATGAGACCGTTTTTTGATTTGTTTAATTTAAATGCTTACAGCATGATTCATTGGTCACTGGGATAATTAAACCAGTATATATATAGTTAAGTTATGTTTAAACGTTGTCTGATGAAGTCCATTTGTCTTGGATGAAAACGCTAGGAGAGAGCATTGTGTGAATTGCGTTAATATGTTGTCTCATTAAATACGCTTAAAAAGGGCTACAGAAGTTATTGCCAGTTCTTTTTTGACTTTTTTGCACTCCCTTTCTTGGTATTGTTGGTAACTGTGACAAAAAGAGATGTTTTATATGTGGGGCTTATGGTCATGAGGCTAGAAAATGTGAAAGTAATACATTTGAACAAACAGAGCCTTTAAGGAAAGATGGTGATAAAGAACAAAAAAATAGGTGGAAATGACAAATAAAAAAATAAGGAATCAGAGTTACAAGAAAATAATCATATTGAATATGTAGTAATACTTATTGAGGAAGTGCAAGATTTAGAGATAAAAGAAACAAAAAAGGTGAAGTAGAATTGGAATCAGATAATAGTGATGATAGGGATATTGATTGGAAAGTAATTAGGAAGAAGAATTTTAGTGAGAAAAGAGTGAAAGAAAGGAAAAGAAAGATACAGGGTTTAGGTATAAAAGCTAAAAAAAGGAAATGGATAAAGTAATAAATAATTACAATGAGATTAAGAAGAAGAAAAGCAAATAATCTTAGGATACTGTTAGTTAATGTGAACAAAAAACTTTGGTTAGAGGAATAGGAGTTTTGGAATGGTGTAATACATGTGAGGTAGCTATTATAATATTATAAGATGTTAGAGGTTTAACAAAAGAAGAAAGATTACAAACAGAATTTATGGAGGGGGTATAATTTGGAATTTGTAAGAAGAGATTTGTTCAAGGATAGCAATATTATATAACATAGGAATTTCCATACTAGATTGTACTGTAGTTAGATTAGGAAAATTAACTGTTGCAGACTTTAGATGGAAAAAGAAAGTATATAGAATTAAGCAATATATGCATATGTATCATATAAAGAAAGATAAAGGTTATTTAAAGAGATATTTGATTATATAATACCCAATATGGGCATCATAATTGCAGATGACTTTATGTGTGATTTGAGGGATAAAAAGAAAAAAGACAGATCTGATAAGAAAATGATAAAAGAGATTATGAGTTGTGGAAATGTGATATTCGGGAATATAAATATGTACACATATAGGAGTGGAAATTTTAAATCAGTGCTTGACTGTTTTTTTAGTTTCTAAAGGTATAAAGATTACTGTAGAAGAAGCAGTACAGACAAAATTTTCAGACCATATGGTTAGAAATTGAAGAAAATAAAGAACATATAAAAATTGGAAAGGGAATTAAAATAATAAATGAGATGATCTGGAATGAAAAAGTAAGGGAAATATATATCAGTTATTGAAAGAATATATACCTATGAGAACTTGTTATAATAATTGGACAAAAGGGTGGTTAGTATTTAAAGAAACATGTAAATTAGATTATTTACAATGGACACATGGATTAAGACAAAAAGAAAAACAAGAGTACAAGGAGTTACAAAATAAAACACTAGAAAATTTGGAGAAAAATACAAATGTTTATTCTTCAGAAGAGGAGGAGATATATAAAAGGAATCAAGAGAAAATTAGATTATTGCATAAGAAAAATATTTTTTGCAAGGAAAATAAGAAGTTGTTTTTCCTTATTTAAGTAAAAAAATGAAAGGTGAAAGTGATATGAGAGAAATGAAAAATGAAAAAGGGGAAGTGATGAAACAACAAAGTGAAATTATGAAAATGTTAGTGTAGTATGTTAAAAAGGCTATGAGAAAACATGTGTTAAATGATGTAGATGGATGGAATATTAAACAATTTACTGAAGTTATAAATAGATAATTACATACACAGATTGCTATAATGGAATTCAGTATGATATGAAGAAAGTTAATATTGGATCTGTAGCAGGTTCAGATGGTATAGCTTATTTAATGTACAACACTTTGGAATTATGGCAAAAAGAAATATTGATATTCATATTTAATGAATGGTTAAAAGATGGTGTTTGTTATACACAAATATATAATGACATTATGAAATTTATATGGAAAAAATAAGAGAATATGTAAATAACTAATTGGAAGGCAGTTGTATTAAATAACATGGATTATAAAATATTTATGAAAATATTGCAAATAATATTAAATAAGATAGATAAAGTGTTAAAGGATTGTATATATGTTATTAAAGGATGAAGATGCCACAAAATATTAATGATTGTTAGAGAGTTTAGAGAAATAGATGGTATACAAAAAGAAAATAAAGGAGAAAAATATTATTGGGGATATATATAAAGCTATTGATATGACAGATCATGATATATTATGGAAGATAATGGAATGCTATAAATTAAATAAACAGATACAGAATGTAATTGAGTCAGTGCACAGGAATAGTAAAATAAAAGCTTTGATAAATGGTTGGTTAAGTGAAGAGATATAAATGAATAGGGGGTAAAAACAAGGATGTCCAGTGAGTAGTATTTTATTTGTGAATTGTATAGCAAAAAAATAAATGATGATATCAGAGAGGCAAGATATATACAGAGTGAAGCTATTGAATATACAGTTAGTATGTTTTATGCTGATGATATAAAAATAAAATGATGGAACAAGCAATTTCTAGAATAGATAATTATCTGCAGAATATAGGAATGTCATTAAATAGAAGAAAAAGTAAAGGATTCAGTTCAGAAGACGTGTTAAAAGAAATTAAATTTGGAATAGAATAAATATCTTCTGGGAATAATATCTGGATCTATAAAAGTAGTTAAGGAACAATGGATGAAAAAAGTACAGGAACTAAGACAACTTAGTATTTTTTGGAGTAGATACAGATTATCTTTTAGAAAGAAAATATATCTGATACATTCCATCTAGGTGGGAAGAATAGCATACATGGCCATTATACATATGATGCCAAAATACATGGAAAACCAATTTATTGGATTAATATTCACATTCATTTGGGGTTCTAGATTAAATCCAGTAAGAAGAGAAGGGTTGTATATGGATAAAGATGAAGGGGACTAGGATTAATGAATCCCATAGTTTATGGAGCATCTTTAAATTTATATAGGATATTATGATGGATAAGTGGAAATGAAAATTATTTCATAACAAAACTGTTTAAGATGAAATATAATAGATAATTGAATTTAATAAGACTGAATAAAAAGGAAAGAGAATTGAATGGAGAAATGAAGAAATAAAAAAAAATCAAGAAAAAAATAATGACGTGGAAATTAAATATAGAACATGTAGAGGATAATAGGAGATTATGGTATAAAACTATAAAGAGAGAAAATTATTGTGTTAACCCATGGAAACATCTGACAGTAGAGAAAATTAAAGCTATTAAGCAAAGAAATGGTTGGTGTATGAAAATGAGGAATGTCAGGATTTTATTTTTGTTGATTACAAATTAATAGATTGCCACTGAAGGGAAATGTGCCTTATAAAAAATAAATGAAAGAGTGTGTCTTTTCTTTAATTAATTTGATACTACAGATAATGTTTTTCTGACATGTGAAAGAGTGCAAAAATTATGGAAAAAAATTATAGAAAAAATCTTGAATAAGTTTCAAGAATATAAATAAGTGAATATAGATATGATTGAATGTGGATTTTATAAAGGTTTAAATAATGAATATGTTAAAAGATTGTTTCAGAAAGTGTTTTGTATTATTTGAGTTATTTGGAATGAAAGACCGAATGAGATTATGTTTGATGGAAATTGGGTTGTCCTAAATATACTAAAGAAAATTAAATGATGGTTATGGAAAAAGGAGTGGGCATCTATAAATATATGATATGGAAATTTTGTAGGAATGGATGTACAATTTTTCTGCAAAAATGTAAATATGTGAATATATTAACCTGTATATATTTGTAAATGTGTAAATACTTGTACATAATAAATTATCCCAACTCTTTTTGATAGGTTCCATGGAATTTGTTACATGCACCTGACCTACCAACAACTCAAGCAGATGGGACCGTGGTTGAATGTTTCATCCAAAGGACAGCACAGTCAGGAGTGCAACATCCCCCTTATGTTGCACTGTAGTATCAGCAATTAGTCTGTCTGGTGGGGAAACAGAACCCACAGCTTTCTGTACCAAGGGCAAGTGTGCTACCTTTTGTGCCACTGAGACTGACATTTACACTGCCCATCCCATTCATCCCACCCACTCCCCATTTTCCCATTTTTGCACATGGGGTCAGGGTGTCACTTCAACAGTGACAATCATCTAGAGCCAAGGTTCACACAGATGGATGGCTAGCCCTGCCTTGGCTGTTCTTTCATATCATACACTCGCATGCACATTTATGACCAATTTAGAGTGTCTGATCCACCTACTGCATGTCTTTGGAATGTGGGAGGAAATCAGAGCAACCAGAGGAAACCCACAAGAGCACAGGGGAGACATGCAAACTCCTCACAGAAGGCTTCCCAGCCAAGAATTGAACTGGAAAACCTCTTGCTGTGAGGCAACACTACTCGCTGCATCACTGTGCCACCCTACATTGTCAATTTATGTTTTTGTTTTAATGCATACCTCTCAACTGTCCTGGATTTTGACTCAAATTTTAGCTCTGTCCCTTTTAATCCCTCCTAAAACTTAATATTTTTAGAGAAAGGATAGCAAATTACACTTAATAATGACTATAATTAGAGTTATAGACTTCTTTCAGTTCAACAATGCATATTAATTCACATTCCCTTTTTATATCACTATCTCAAGTTAATAGTCCTAATATTTTAAAAGTGTCCCTGACTGTCCCTGATTATTTCTGTATTTGTAAGATTTGGCCCTGACTTACTGAGTTATTGAGAGCTATGACTTAATGTTATTCCCATACTGTAACTGAAATGGGTCCACTGAGGATCAGGCCACTACTTTGCTTATCAATTCTTATAATTAATTATAAAATTAATTAAAATTAGTTGAATTCTAATCTTTGCATGCTGTGATATCCAGGTGCTCAGGTATGCTTTGGCCATGCTAACCTGTCATGTAGAAAACAAAATTAACCCTTAACAGCTAAAATAATCTTGGAAATTGTTTGCTAGTTGCATAACTGTAGTTATTTTAGTATATACTAGAGAACAGTAAACACAAATCATAACGGAAGCTGGGGAAACACTGCAAAAAATATGTATATTTTTGTCGTTTGCTGCATGGATCAGAATCTTACAGATTTGTAATTGTTTTGAAGGAAAAGGTCTACAGGATCATAGCAAATATTTATATAAAAATTTATTCAGGAATAACTTGCATTATAATGTTTATTCAGCTATTCAGAGTATGATTTAGGTCTGCTATGCATGCTTTATTTCCTATTAGTTCAAATGTGTGTTCAGGATAACCTGTAGTGCTGATTGTAAGTTCTGTGTGGAGCAGAAGGGTTTGTCCTCATTAGGATATCTCATTAGCTTCAGAACAGAGTCTGTAAAATTCTACTTTTTTGACAGTAATATTGTGACCAATCTGCAGACCAAGGACACACTGAAAGGACTCCATCTCTTAGCTTGCATGGAAACACCTGGGCATAACACGTGATGAGCTGGGGATAAGGAGGTTTGGTTTACTCAGTTTAGCCTGTTGCCATTGTATGTACCTTTCAGCCTCTGTGCATAAGAAATCATAACAGAGAGTCAGAAAGAAGAGTACTTACTTTTTACAATAGTAGGTCTGATATACTGGGCCCTGTATAGTTAGTGATAAGTAATTGTTGTATAGGCTTAGTGTATTTATTTAATAAGGTATGTACCAATAAACAGGACTAACTTTATGAGAAAAGGGGTAAATCTGAGGACCAAAATCATTGCATTTTGCCTGTATCACAGCGGATCTTGCACTGGTTAAATTGTTGTAAGACGTCAGGACCATTACATGTCTAGTAATATTAATTTGATCTAAGCACACGTACTGGTTATCAATGAAATAATTCCCACTCAGAAGTGTGAAACCTGAACTTTTCTAGATCTGAAAAAAAATAAACTATAACTGCTGCAGTAGCCTATGAGTAGTGTCCTTCCAAGGACACAGCACCCAGTTAGTTTGCCAAAGCTCTAACTTCCCTCTCCTTCACTCTGGCTACTGACAGACTGCACCCTTTTTGGAGGGGGAAATATCAGCAACAAGAGTGACGTAAATTTTCAGAATTTTACTGCTGGCTTGAGCAGAAGGATCTCTCTGGTTACAGAGGAAGAGCAGTCAGTCAACAGATTCTTGCCTAATAGATTTGATCCCTTATATGTACCCCTTCCTGTCATAAATATCTTTATTGAATATTTGTGGTTTTATTTCTGATCTACCCTAATATATTAAAAAAATCACAATAAAAAATCAGCTATTTGTGGTATTTCACATTACGAATATTGGCTTCTATCAGGGATTATATACGCTGTTGCTCTGTTACTTGGCTTATTTTTCAATTTTACTTATTGTCTTCCAGTGTTACTAAATTTGCTGAACTTGTAATAGGGTTTCTTCTCTGGCTACAGCATGGAGAATATTCCTGGTCTTGCTTTCTCCACTCCCTTTGTACTTAAAAAGAAAAAAAAAATCAAGTAAAATTATTACCTCAGCCTATGGCTGGTGACTCTGTTGTGGACAGTCTGTTCAACAGACCACTTATCCATTGCCTTGATTTCCTCTGGTGTAGCTATAACCTCCATTAGGGGGTTAGACATGTCTCCAGGAGCTGTTCCATGACCTATCACAGGTATGGGAGATCCAAACACTTTAGGTACAGGAGTTGTCTGGGGAAAGATACTTCTTACCAGGAATAGTAAGCTGTCCCCTGACCATTCTCCTGTAGCAATATTCCTAGAAAGAAAGAAATGTATATACAGAAACAACTTGATTATCTGCCTTGTAATTAAGTCAGAAGTTATATCCTTAGCTAAGAGTGTTTTAAAGTCTGTCAGTTCTGTGGTCTGTTTGCCTTTTCATGGTTCTAGTGCAGGTATTGCCATAAAACAGTATGTGTTTTCAGATTTTGAGGATTCTGACACAGACAGGTGTGATTCTCCTCAGGAATCCATCACCCAGAACTGACAAATTCAAATGGTGCGTCTGACGTTAATCCCAGACAAGTGTTTTTTTCCTTTGCTAAGATTCTTGTTAACTCAGGGATGATTTGGACAGATGTTATAAACTGTTAGAGGATAAGATTCATATTTCTGGGACTTCCAAGATGGCTGCACATTGCTTAATTCTAGCTCTTACAGTGTGAAAACAGAAACTCAGCAGAGAAGGCCAGTAGACCTTTGTGTTTCTGGGTACATTTCAGTAACTAGCTAGTAAGTGCACTGCCTGGATGCCAGGAAAAAAGAAATACAGTGGACCTAAAAGAAAATAAGCTACAAAAGGTAAGGAAAAAACACTGACTGGGAAAAGTTCTACAGCTCTTCAGCAAAAAGCAGTGCAGCTCCAGACTTGACTTCCAGTAACCTAGATGAAAGTATATGACAACTGCAAACAGACCTGGTTAAAATAAACAAAACACTGATGGAGTATATCAACTTGAACAACAAAAGGCTGGAAAAAAATGAAAGAAACTTTAAACAGATATTTAGATGAGGTGGTAAAACTGCAAAAATCAGAGGGCAAAATAAAGAAAAGGCTGCTTCTTGAGCAAAAAATAATAGAATTAGAGGACAGAGCATGTAGGGAAAACCTGAGATTTTCAGCTGTACCAGAGAAGCTGGAAGGAACAGATTGCATTAAGCAACTGTACTGGTATTCCACAGCAGGATTTGTTAGTTAAAAGGGCACATTGTGTGTATGCTCCAAACCTGGCTATGAGGAAAGCAACCTAGATCTTTAATAGTAAAGATGCAATCCTACCAGCAGAAGGAGTTGATTCTGACAAAACTGTGGCAGAAGAACAAAGTACTAAAAGTGAAAGACAGCAGAGTGTTTGTGGAGAATGACTGCTCATTGTACACAAGGCAGAAGAGGAGTAGAGTTATTCCACTATTCAGGGAATGTCAAGAAGCAGGTATGAGATTAAACTGCTGTACACAGCTATCTTCAAAATATTCTCCCCTGGAGGGACAAAATCATTTTTGATGAAGTACTTGCTAAGAAGAAAATACAAAAGTTTGTCCAACAAAAAGGGAGCTGTGAAACAGAAGGAGATTCTGCTTCTAGTTCTTCTGGTAATAAAGACCACAGAGAGACTGTGCCAGTGAAACCTTTACCAATGTTTCATTGGAAAATGCTGAAGAATAACAAAGCATGAGAGTTGACTAGAAGAATCAAGACTATGTTGGAAATGAAGCCGAGACAGGATTTGGGAGATGGAGATGAACAGGAATAAAACCAGTAACTTGGAAAATTGATAAATGTGGGATTACAAAGAAATAATTATGTTTGTGAGATATGAAAGAACAAGAAAATCTGGAAATACTGGACTTTTGTGGACTTTGTTGGACTTGTGGGGGACTCTAAAGCATATTCCTTACTTTGCGTCATTAATGTTCTGAAAAAATAGGGGAGGGGAAGATAAGGGGAAAAAGTTAACTGTAAGTAAACCATTTTTTTTCTTAATAGTACTATTTTTGCAGTGTATGATTTTCTTTACATACTATAAAGAACATTTTTCTAAGTTATTTTAAGTCTAACTGGGACACTGTTGTAAACAGTGTTCCTGTTTTTTTTCTCCCTTCTCTCTTTCTCCTTGTTCAATTTAAAAAAAATGTAGGCACTGCAATTAAAAAAAAGAAAGGTCTGTTTAAAAGAGCATGACAAAAGAAAAATGAATGTGCTTTTTCTTATTCTTTCATGGGAGAATGACTAGATTAAGGCCCTTAGCTTGATCTAGTAACAAGATTTAAGAGAAAGCAAGTAAAAGAAAAATATTGGATATTATAAGACTTCTTTCTAGCAAATAAATGTATGCTTAAGAAGCAATTCTCTATCTGGTCCTCATGTCTCCATGGAGACAATCTGATAATGAGACATTGACCACAATCTGATAAAGAATAATTGGCTAGGGAAAAAAAAGAGATGTTGACTAGGAAAGAATGTTCTCTGAAAACATTCAGGTGTTTTCCTAGCTGAGAAAGCTATAAAGATAAGACAAAAACAGACAGTACTTAGTAGAAGCACAGGCTGCACATGCGTCTTAGCATTGATAACCTTTCTTTTAGGTTAACTCAAGTCGGTAAATGTGGCTTGACATTTTTCCTATTAGGAGGGTAAAACTTCAATATTTGAAGATGTACATAGTTTTGTGCATTAGTATTAAGTTAATAAGTTTTAGGGGGATATTGGGGGATGTTTGTTTTTTCTTTGAGGTCTTCCAATAAATCAGAAAAAAAAGTTTTGTAAGATATGACATAGGCTCAAATGGATATGACAAGAAACAACTGTATAAAATTTCAACCTGCCAAAAAGTGTATGCATGCAACACAAAAGCTGAAACTACACTATTAACAAAAAAAACTGTTTATATATAAAATAGGGTAATAATAGCTTTTCAATATAATGATACTTTCTGTAATGTCTAAATGTCAATGGTCTCACAGACAAATACAAAAAAGAAAAAGTAGTGAACTATATTAAAAATGTAGAGTGCAAATACCTATGCTACAGGAGACATACTTGGAAGGAAGTGAATATGTTAATTTGATAAAGAAAGGCTTTCAGGATGGTTATTCAGCAGAATACCTTGGACAAAGGAAAAGAGCATTTATATTAATTGCAAGAGAATCTTGAGTAATGATGGAAAAGGATAAAAAAGATAATAATGGTAGATTTGTAGTACTAACGGACTCCTGGCAAGGGAGGAGGATTACACAGGCAAGTATTTATATTCTACCTAATACTGTTAGAATGGAACTTAAGAAAATGTTGGGGAAAATAATCAGTTTTCAGCAAGGAATATTACTTATAGGTGGGGACTGGAATTTGATTTGCAGCAGTGAAGATGTGTCTGGGGTGCCCAGAAGGGATAGTATAACAAAGGAGGGTAGACTTTTGAAGAAAGTTATAAAAATATTTGGCATGGAAGATGTGAATTCAGTACTAGGAATTTGGAGTGAATTTACATATTATTCCCTAAGATATAAAAACTGGGCTAGGCTAGACAGAATTTTAATTTCACAGGAACATGTGCATTTAATTGAAGGTCTTGATATGCACCCAATAACTATTTCAGATAATGCACCAGCAATAACTAAAATAAAAACACAGGGTAATGAAATAGAAATGAGACACTGGTGCTTTCCCACCTATCTGTTGAAAAGAGAGAAATTTAAGGAATGGGAAGTGAAAATTATTCAAAAGCTATTAGAGAAGATAGAAATTTCTTCTGAAAATATATCTAGGGAGTAGGATAAAATTAAACTTGAGTTTAAAAACAAGGTGGAAACAAAAGAAAGGGAGATATAGTTAAGAAATAATAATAATTATTTAGAGGGACTGACAATTGTTAAAGTATTGCAAAAATAGTGGGAATCTCAGAACAAGAAGAGGACCAACTACAGAGTGCTAAACAGAAAATAAGAGATTACCTCAATAACATGCATGAGATTAGAAAGATTGCTGTTAAGCAACTGTTTTTTGATAATAACTCTAGAGCACAAAAATGTTTAGCACAACTCAGGCAACAGAAAGTAGAAAGGGCTGCAGCCAAGCGTAGGTAGCCTATAACAAGGAAGGTAAGAAGAGATCCTACAGAGGTATTAGAAATATTTTTGAAATTCTATGAAAGTCTGTATAAAGCAGAGAAATATGGAAATCAAGAAAAGGTACAAATGGAAATGTTTATGGAAGAATTTAAATATATGAAGGTTATCGGTAGACAAGGCTCAGTTGCTAACAGTTAGGATAGAAGGAGATGAGATAAAAATGGTAATGCATAACCAATCTATAAGAAAGTTCCCAGGGGTAGATGGTACTCCTGTGGGAATTTTAAAGCTAGGGGGGAAAAATAATACAGATCTGGGAGGTTTTGTTTAACACTATTTTACCTTCCCTATCAAGAATGATATCAAAGTATAGGTAAAGAGAAAGAAGTAGGGGGGGGGGGGTCCTAAATGGAAGACCATACTGAAAGAAAATGGTGTTAGCTGTAATACCTAAAGAGGGTAAAGATCCATCAAATCCAGCATCATACAGGCCCATTTAAATACTAAACCATGATTATAAAGTGTTTATGTCTATAATGGCTAAAAGAACTGCAAAGGTGATGCCAGATTTGATAGATATGGATCAGTGTGGTTTTGTGAAGGGGAGGCAAATATTTGACAGCATTAACAAAACATTGATGATCTACAGAGAAGCAGAATGTAAGAAAATACCACTGTTGTTGCTGGATCTTGATGCAGAGAAAGCATTTGACAGAGTAAGCTGGGACTTTATGAGCAGGGTAGTGGAAGCATTTGCATTTCATAATAAAATTATAAGGTTGATTAGGAAGCTATAAGAGGGATTGGATGCGAAAATTAAAGTGGGTGGGGTCCTCTTTGATAATTTTTGCTTGAGCAGAGGAACCAGGCAGAAATGTTCTCTTTACTCTTTGTTATTTGCATTATATTTAGAATCACTAGCAAAGAAAATAAGGGATTCAGAAATTCAAGGATATAATTGGTGTGGTAGATAAGAAAAGCTGGTTCTGTTTGCAGATGATATTATTTTATACCTGACAAAACCAGAAAATGACATTGCAGTGTTGTGGAACATTTTGAGACAGTTTCATATTTTCTCAGGATACAAAATTAATGAAATTAAAACAAAGGTAATGTAGGTAAATTATGTACCCACACACAAATTGGTTCAGCAGTATCTATATTTATGCGGACATGATAAAATGAAGTATTTAGCTGTATGGAATAAAATAATTCTAGTATCGCAGCTAAGGATATGTAGGAAGAGACTAAACAAAAGATAATACAAAAACTAAGAAAATGGAAGCTGTATTATATGGGTATGGATAGTAAGATAAAAGCAGTTAAAATGTTTTTAGTCCCTTTAGTCTTATACACAGGTCAGGCATATTGTTATCAACCAGAGGTGAAGTTGTGGATAACAATTAATAAAGAGTTTAAGGATTTTATCTGGGAGGGGAAGATGGCAAGAGTCGAGGGATAAGATGTTTCTTCCAAAAGAACAAGGCAGATTGGGATTACCCAATTTGAAAGGGTATTTCAGAACAACACAGGTAAGGTTCCTATATATAGCACAAGCAGAAAACTATAATTCAAAGTAGAAAGAGATGATGATGAAACTGGGAAGCCTAAGAAACAAGGAGTGACTGGGCTGTTGGATGCAGACCTTTAAGAGAATTAAAAATAATCATACAGAATATTATATTCATAAAGTAGCAGAAACTATTCTAAGACCTAAGCCAACATGGGAATGGAGAAAGGATATTCTGCAATTAGGGATACAGACAATAAGCAAGAAGGGTTTGGAATTTATTGGAGAAAACTTGCAAAGGAACCAAGGTATTGGGAGCAAATAACTAGAGAGTGAAAGGTAATAGAATGAGAAGACAACAAAAATGTATTTGGACTGCAGGTTAGAGATTGCCTTCCCTATCAAGAATTGATATCAGAGTATAGGCAAAGAGAAAGAAATAGGGGGTCCTAAATGAAAGACCAACACTGGTAGAGTTTTTAGTAGAAACTAGAACAGAAGCTGCCATTAAAAGGAATAATTAGTAGATCATATAAAATATTGCATGATAATTGTCACTCGTCCCTCTCTAACATAGATGACAAGTAGTCAGGTATTTTGTTTAGATGTTTTAATACATAGAAATACATCAGGATGGATAGCAACATCATAAAATATAAACAAACTGGTTAGCAGACAGACCTTACATACACACATGCTTACATCTGCACAGCTTACTACAAAATGGAAGTCAGACTTGCACATGCTCAGTATTTATGCACTTGTGCAAGCCCTTGGATAGCTACTTAAAGATACATGCACACACTATGATCTACATCCTCCCTCTTAAAAAGATTGCCCTTTGTAAAAAAACAATATTAGCATTAAACATGTATTACTAGAGACATTAGAAACACAATGTTTATCTCCAAGTTGCCATTCAACTGTTACATGGTCTAGAGATACAATAAAATCTTATAACATAACAATCTGGACTGAATTTAGCAACAGGGGCAGTCTTTGGTGAACAATTCATATCAGGAACATCTGGATTCATCACAGGAATGGGAATATTCTCTAGAACTTCCTCAGGAATTGGAACACCGGACAACTCACTCTGAGATAAAGAGTCTTTCTCACAGACTATGTGCTGTGGCATAGGCTCAGACACCGGTCTCAAATGTTTCCAATTCTACCTAAACACTGCTCCTTATGATTCCACAATGTATGATCTTGGCTCTGGGCAAATATTCTTCACGACACCAATCTGATCATAACCTTTGGATGTTTGCAACCTTACCACTTCTCATAATGGATTGAGTATTTTGCTGGTCTTATCGTAGTAGAACTTCTGGATTAGGCATTTTTTTCAACAGATTGGCTTTCACTGATCTGTTGTTCTGGACACATGGAACCGACATTTGACTAGTGATAGGAAATGTTGTTCTAGTTTGTCTCAACAGAACTCTCTGAGCAGGTGAACCAAGATGTTTATCATGAGAAACATTTGTGAGATTAAAGAGATTCAGTAAAACATCACTATTATCTAATTTTGACTTCTTTAGTAACTTTTTGCCCTTTGAACTGTATGTTCTGCCAAACCATTTGAGTGGGTACTAAGGGCTACTCATGACATGAGTCAAGTCACATTTTTGGCAAATCTTTTGAACTGTCGGCTTGTAAACTGTGTTCCATTGTCAGAAATAACTTTGCGTGGACTAACATGCATTGCAAAATAATGCTTCATCTTAGTGATGACAGTACTGGATGCTAGATTGGGAAGTAGGTCAATCTCAAACCAATTGGAGTAAGAGTCTACTAACACCAAATAATGTTGACCATTCCACTCGAACATTTCGGTGGCTACTGTCGACCAAGGTGGTTCAGGAATCTGGTTTAGCTGAAGTGGTTCCTTCTGCTGATCTGGCTTTGTATTTTTACACATGGAACAAGATAAAATTGCTCTCTCAATATCTTGTAACATAGAAGGCCAAAATACTAGACCTCTCGCCCTTCTTTTGGTAGAGTCGGTTCCTGGGTGACCATGATGCAAGATAGTAATGTACTCTTTTTGCAAGGACTTTGGAACAATTACTTTTGGACCTTTTATAATGATACCTATGTCAGACAAAATCTCATCTCTGTATGGAAAATAAGGTTGCACTTCTTGAGGTAAACTAGATTGCTTTGACAGCCATCCTTGATTTATCGCATCCAGATCAAAAGAGGTCATTGTGCCCCTCTACTCATCACTCATCAGACCCATCTTAGATTACAATGCCCCATTTGGGATGTACCTTACAAGACACCTGCAACAGCTGGAAAGACCACAGAAATACCTCACCAAGAGGATCAATGGCCTCAAACAGATGCCCTATGCAGCTCACTTGAAGAGACTCCAGTTGTACTCGGTTGTATACTGCCTACTCAGAGGTGATCTCTGCCTGACATACAAGGCCATGTCCAACCCAGAATTGATGGACATGCTCCACCTAAAGAAAACCTTATCCCCTCAATCCACCCGCTCTAGGGATCTAAACCTCACCACAACAATAAATAGGATGTGCTGGAGAGATAGATTCCTGTCCCAGAGACTTCCCATGCTTTGGAACAAGATCTCAATCTACATTAGGCAGAGCTCCTCACTAACACTCTTCAAAAGAAACCTTGATGAGTGGAATGGAAACAGAAAGTTTACCTCAGGGATCACTTCAGTGGCTCTGCTGGACAGAGGCACAGGGAACTAATCTAAGGGGACGGCAAAAGCGAACACATTCTGGCTAGGCTTATAAATGCCTTTGGGCAGCTATCCTAGTACCCACCTATGAACCTATGAACCTATAAAGTGGTTCATAGGTTCATACTAGGCTATCTGCCCTAGGGCATTTACAAGCCTAGCCAGAGTGTGTTTGGCTTTCGCCACCCCTTGGAATGAGTTTACTGTGCCCTTATTAAGGTTATTTTACTGTGCCTCTGTCTAGCAGTGACATAGAAGTGATCCCTGGGGTAAACCTACGATCTCCCATCCACTCATCAAGATTCTTCTTGAAGAGAGTCAGTGAGGGGCTCTGCCTAACATGGACTGGAATTCTATTCCAGAGTGAAGGGAGCCTCTGGGTTATGAATCTGTCCCTCCAGCATGTCCTATTTATTTCTGTGCTGAGGTTCAAGTCTCTTGAGTGCATAGCTCTAAGGGATTTGGATTTTCTGAGGTGGAGCATGTCCATTAATTCCGGGTTGGACATGGCTTTGTACGTCAGGTATGGATTGCCTCTGAGTAGGCGGTATGCAACTGAGTAGAGCTGGAGTTTCTTTAGCTGAGCAGCATATGGCATCTGTTTGAGTCCCTTGATCCTCTTTGTGAGGTACTTTTGGGGTCTTTCTAGTTGCTGCAGTTGTCGGGTAAGGTACATCACAAATGGGGCATTGTACTCAATTATGGGCCTGATGAGGGATGAGTAAAGGGGCACAATTACCTCCCTTGATCTAGATGTGAATCCTTTCATGATAAGGTGGGCTATATAGAAGGTCTTTCTAACCACTTTGGCAATGTGGTTGTCAAAGGAGAGGTTACTATCAACTTGGGTCCCCAGGTCCCTAATTACTTCTTCCATACTTAATGGATTACCACCTATGTGGTAATTTGTGGGCACTTTGTTTTTGCCAAAGGGTATGACTATACACTTTTTGGTGTTTAGTTTAAGGCCATGGCTCTGGCACCAGTTATCCATCTCTATGAGACCATTTTGGAGGATGCTTGTGTCAGCTGGGGGAGTCAATTATGGTGCCCAGTTTGCAGTCATCTGCGAACTTGGTCAGCCACAGTCCTCCCATGTTAGCCTGTACCTCAGAAAAATATATACCGAATAAGAGAGGTCCCAGGACTGAGCCCTGTGGGATGCCACTTGTAACCGGTTTAGAGTCTGACATGGCTCCAGCAATTCTGACCATATGGGTTCTGTCCTTGAGCCAGTTTGCAACCCATCTTATGACATAGGGGTTTATATTTAAGCTGGAGAGTTTGTCTATGATGCCCAAGTGGGTATTGTGTCAAAGGCTTTTCTGAGGTCCAGGTAGGCTGTGTGAACTACCTTTCCCTCATCAATGGTCTTGGTGACTGTTTCAAAGATGTCAACCAGGTTCAAGAGGCAGGATCTGCCCTTAACAAAGCCAAATTGGGTAGGATCCAGTGTCTGTAGGCCCCCAATGTATTTGTTTATGAGATTCATAATGATCCTCTTCATAGCTTTGCAGATCAGGCTAGTCAGGCTTATGGGGCAGTAGTTTCCAGGGTCTGTAGAAGCACCTCCTTTGTGGAATGGGACCACTGCTGCTGTACACCATACTTTGGGTACATATCCTGTAGTAAGGCTGAGATTGAACAGCAGCTTTATGTGAGGGTTTAGCTCTTCTTGGAGTTCATGTAGCACACAGCCCGGGACAACATCAGGTCCCATTGATGCTGTGTTTTTTGCTTTGGAGAGGGCGGCTCTCACCTGGGCATCTGAGATGTCAGGGAGGCAACACTCTGCTGGGATAGATATTTGTCCTTTTGGGGGGGAGACGTTTGCACTGAACCTGTCTGCCAGGATGTTGGCAATGTCTGTGGGTTCAGTGTATTTTTTGTCATTATGGACTAACTCTGAGCATATCTGGGAGTTGCCACCCAGGTTTCTAACATAACTAAAGAGAGCCTTATGATTATCTTTAGTGTCTTGTGCAATTTTTCTCTCGAAGCTGGCCTTGGATGATTTTATGAGTGATTTTAGTTTTTTGCTAGTACTGATCAGAGATGCCTTCCCTTTTAGGGATTTTGCTCTATCATGTAGTAGCTTCCTCCTTCTGTTGTATAGCTTGTTTATGGCTGGGGTCCACCAGACAGGACGTCTGCCTTTGGGGGATTGGGTCTTGGTTTTATTTGGGATTGCATGATCCATGCTTTCCTGGAGGTGTCCATAGAATGCGTTTATAAAGGATTCAGCAGATTGGGCTGTAGTTTCCACTGGCCCGGGGGCCATGAAGGATTCTGCTTCAGTTTTAAGAAGTGTGAAGTTAGCTTTTGAGAAGTTCTTCACTATGGTCTTCTGTGCTGGGGGTGGGGGTGGGATGTGGATTTCCAGTGAGATTAATTTATGGTCCGATCTTACCAATGAGGGGCATACTTCTGGTATGGAACATTGTGTCCCCATGTTGGTGATGATCAGATCTAGTATGTTTTCCTCTTTTGTGGGAGTGGTGACTAGTTGTTCCATAACATTTGAGTATATGAATTCTAGGAACCTTTGGTCTAGGGTGTTGGGGCTTGAGTAATGCTCCCAGTCTATGTTTGGGTAGTTGAAGTTCCCCAATATGATGGTGTTTGGAGAGACCTACATATTCTTCAGTGTCTTCAGGAAGGCGGAGTGGGGTTCCTGAGTTTGAGAGGGTGGTCTGTAGCATGCTACAAACTGAAAGGCAGTTTTTCCCACTGTTAGTTGCACATGGATGGTCCCTGATGCTTTGTGCAATGTCACTAACCTGGAGGTGTGGGTATCCTTGATGATTATGGATACTCCCCCTCCTTTTGTGGTTTGGTCTGAGTTTTGGGCTGAAAAGCATGATATGAGGTATAACCTGGTAGTGCTGGGGTGCTCTCATGAGCCTTGAACCAGGTTTCTGTCACTGCACAGACATCAATGTTCTCCATACTGAGGAGGGCTTTGAGAGCGCGCATCTTGAGGTTTAGACTTCTGGCATTGAGCAGCATTACCCTTAATTTCTTTATACATGTGTTGTCTAAGGAGGTGGGTTTGTCTTTTGAGCCTTGCCTAAAAAAGGCACTATGGTGATGGCAAGAGCCTTTGCCAATATCCAAAAGCCCAGGGGTGACAGTTGCAAGCCATCCCTTGTGAAGCAATGTGGCTTGTCGAGCATGCCATCCCAGGCTGACAGACACTGGATCCCCTTTGAATGACACCAATACTTAAGCCAATTGTTGAAATTGATAATTTTGTCTTTATACTGTGGCATCATTCTTGGTGAAGGTAAGATGCTGCTCAAGGTCAGGGTCATACCAGCCTGGGCTACATGATCAGAGAGCTCCTCTATGCCTCTTTTCATGTAGACCAGGGAGGTACATCTCAGGTCATTCACACCAGCATGGACAATGACTGAGTCATATTTGTACTTGCTTTGGAGTGACCAGAGCGCTTGTGTTATGTGACGGATTCTAGCGCCCGACAGGCAGCTCACTGTGACCTTTTCCTTGTTCAGCCTGGTGGGCGGGACGTCAGTGTGTCTGACTATAGAGTCACCTATTACAAGTGTATCAGGTATGTTGTTAAGCCTTAAGGGCTGTGACTGTTTGGCACACTGACGTTGTGAGCTATGTGTTGCATGTGTTTTGTTTTGGGGTAGTGGTTGCTTGGATGTCTGCTTTGGAGGTCTCTGCTGCTTTGGCAGATTTTTATTTAGAGCCTCTGAGTATGTTTTTGTGTGTTTATGTGTTTGGTTTGCAGTTGTGATAGGTCTATGTGAGACTGGATTTGTGGTGTGTGTAGTTACCTTGTCCTCCTGACTGGTTATGCCAGTACTGAGTCGAGAGAGCTCAGCCTCCAGTTTGACTATATGGTTGCATCTCTCACATATATTTGCACTTGTTGGGAGGAGGAGAGGGTTGTCTGTGTACATGAGGCAGTTGTAACATTGCCTCAAGATTCCCAGATTCACCAGCTGGACTGGAGAGGAAACCAGCAACTGACCTTTGCACATGCTAGAATAGTATAGGGAACTCTTTTGTAACTGAAACAAAAAGGACCAATAGGAGATAAAGTACTCAAGGGGGGTATATGAGGATGTAGTGGTTTTTTAGTTTATTAGCGCTTAACTTATAAAAATTGCTTATATGAGCAAGTGCAGGATTTTAGATTGAGAATAGAGTGTTTAATTTGAGAGTTAGAGCACTTCAAAGGGAAAAAGTGAAAAGTAGACTTTGCGGAGCTGGGAATAGTTTAAACCCGATTAACCGGCGCTGCCCAATGCTGCGCTATGCCTAAAACTGCGCTAAAGCGGGCTTTAAAGCAGGGAGTTAGAAAGAGATAGGAAATGGCCCAAAATGGCCAATAATCTACAAGTTACTGGGCTGGAACCACTCCTCAAGGGACAGATAGGCTGCTCAGAGCTCCCCACTCTCACTGGTGAACAAGAAGCTTTCTCCTATCCAAATAAGGATATGGGCAACACAGATACTATGACACAGCCTAGAGATCAACAATACCTGAAAACTGGACTATTCTAGTTCAGAAAAGGCGGGAAACAAAGATTTTTTTTGTCTTTTCTTTTTTTTTTTTTTTAAATAGTAAAAGATATGAGGTACAGAAACACAGTAAACACCTTAATTCGGCTAGCGCACTTGAGTGTGTGGCCTACCAGTTAAACTAGGTGAAAAGCAGATGTTAAAAGTGCAAAAACACAAAAATACAGGCAGGAATGCAATAAAAGAACTTTGTAGAGCTTATTTAGTTAAAAAACTCGCTTTTCGGTAAGAAAAAGCAGTCACAAATAAGGAGGCAGAAAAAATACTTAGAATCGATGGAAAGTCACACTTCCACTCGCTGCTACTTGTAGAACTCTGCAGGGCACCACGAGGAGCTGTGCTGAGTCAATTACAAGCCCAAAACCCCGCTAAAGCGGGATTTAAAGCAGGGAGTTAGAAAGAGATAGGAAATGGCGCAAAACGGCCAGTAAGCTACAAGTTACTGGGCTGGAACCACTCCTCAAGGGACAGATAGGCTGCTCAGAGCTCCCCACTCTCACTGGTGAATAAAGAAAGTTCCTCCTATCCAAATAAGGATATGGGCAACACAGATACTATGACACAGCCCAGAGGTCAGCAATACCTGAAGACTGGACTATTCTAGTTCAGAAAAGGCAGGAAACAAAGATTTTTTTTGTTTTTTCTTTTTTTTTTAAATAGTAACAGACATTAGGTACAGAAACACAGTAAATGCTTTCATTCGGATAGTGCACTTGAGTGTGTAGCCTACCAGTTAAACTAGGCAAACAACAGACTATAAAAGTGCAAAAACACAAAAATACAGACAGGAATGCAATAAAACAACTTTGCAGAGCTTATTTAGTTAAAAAAACTCGCTTTTCGGTGAGAAAAAGCAGTCGCAAATAAGGAGGCAGAAAAAATATTTAGAATCAATAGAAAGTCACTCTTCCACTCTATGCTGCTTGTAGAACTCTGCAGGACACCACGAGGAGCTGTGCTGAGTCAATTACAAGTGCAAAACTGAGCTAAAGTGGGCTTTAAAGCAGGGAGTTAGAAAGAGATAGGAAATGGCCCAACACAGCAAGTAAGCTACAAGTTACTGGGCTGGAACCACTCCACAAGGCACAGATAGGCTGCTCAGAGCTCCCCACTCTCACTGGTGAACAAAGAAACTTCCTCCTATCCAAATCATGATATGGGCAACACAGATACAATGACACAGCCCAGAGGTCAGGGATACCTGAAGACTGGACTATTCTAGTTCAGAAAAGGCAGGAAACAAAGATATTTTTTTGTTTTTTCTTTTTTTTTTTTTAAATAGTAACAGATATTAGGTACAGAAACTCAGGAAATGCTTTAATTCGGCTAGCGCACTTGAGTCTGTAGCCTACCAGTAAAACCTAGGTGAAAAATAGACTTTAAAAGTGCAAAAACACAAAAATACAGGCAGGAATGCAATAAAATAGTGTTGCAGAGCTTATTTAGTTAAAAAATGTGCTTTTCGGCGAGAAAAAGCAGTCGCAAATAAGGAGGCAGAAAAAATACTTAGAATCAATGGAAAGTCACTATTCCTCTCGCTGCTGCTTGTAGAACTCTGCAGGACACCATGAGGAGCTGTGCTGAGTGAATTACAAGTGCAAAACTGCGCTAAAGGGGGCTTTAAAGCAGGGAGTTAGAAAGAGATAGGAAATAGCCCAAAACGGCCAATAAGCTACAAGTTACTGGGCTGGAACCACTCCTCAAGGGACAGATAGGCTGCCCAGAGCTCCCCACTCTCACTAGTGAACAAAGAAGCTTCCTCCTATCCAAATAAGGATATGGGCAACACAGATACTATGACACAGCCCAGAGATTAGCAATACCTGAAGACTGGACTATTCTAGTTCAGAAAAGGCAGGAAACAAAGATTTTTTTTTGTTTTTTCTTCTTTTTTTTAAATAGTAACAGATATTAGGTACAGAAACACAGTTAATGCTTTAATTCGGCTAGCACACTTGAGTATATAGCCTACCAGTTAAACCAGGTCAACAACAGACTTTAAAAGGGCAAAAACACAAAAATACAGACAGGAATGCAATAAAACAACTTTGCAGAGCTTATTTAGTTAAAAAATCTCGCTTTTCAGCGAGAAAAAGCAGTCGCAAATAAGGAGGCAGAAAAAATACTTAGAATCAATGGAAAGTCACTCTTCTTGCTGCTGCTTGTAGTACTCTGCAGGACACCACGAGGAGCTGTGCTGAGTCAATTACAAGCGCAAAACCACGCTAAAGCAGGCTTTAAAGCAGGGAGTTAGAAAGAGATAGGAAATGGCCCAAAACGGTCAATAAGGTACAAGTTCCTGGGCTGTAACCTCTCCTCAAGGGACAGATAGGCTGCTCAGAGGTCCCCACTCTCACTGGTGAACAAAGAAGTTTCCTCCTATCCAAATAAGGATATGGGCAACACAGATACTATGACACATCCCAGAGATCAGCAATACCTGAAGACTGGAATATTCTAGTTCAGAAAAGGCGGGAAACAAAGATATTGTTTTTTTGTTTTTTCTTTTTTTTTTAAATACTAAGAGATATTAGGTACAGAAACACAGTAAATGCTTTAATTCGGCTGGCACACTTGAGTGTGTAGCCTACCAGTTAAACTAGGCGAACAACAGACTTTCAAAGTGCAAAAACACAAAAATACAGGCAGGAATGCAATAAAACAACTTTGAAGAGCTTATTTAGTTAAAAAAAACTCACTTCTTGGCGAGAAAAAGCAGTCGCTAATAAGAGGGCAGAAAAAATACTTAGAATCAATGGAAAGTCACTCTTCCACTCACTGCTGCTTGTAGAACTCTGCAGGACACCACGAGGAGCTGTGCTGCGTCAATTACAAGAGCAAAACCATGATAAAGAGGGCTTTAAAGCAGGGAGTTAGAAAGACATAGGAAATGGCGCAAAACGGCCAATAAGCTTCAAGTTACTGGGCTGGAACCACTCCTCAAGGGACAGATTGGCTGCTAAGAGTGCCCCACTCTCACTGGTGAACAACGAAGCTTCCTCCTATCCAAATAAGGATATGGGCAACACAGGTACTATGACACAGCCTAGAGATCAACAATACCTGAAGACTGGACTATTCTAGTTCAGAAAAGGCGAGAAACAAAGATTTTTTTTGTTATTTTTTTTTTTTTTTTTTTTAATAGTAACAGATATTAGGTACAGAAACACAGTAAATGCTTTAATTCGGCCAGTGCACTTGAGTGTGTAGCCTACCAGTTAAACTAGGTGAAAAGCAGACATTAAAAGTGCAAAAACACAAAAATACAGGCAGGAATGCAATAAAACAACTTTGCAGAGCTTATTTAGTTAAAAAAACTCATTTTTCAGCGAGAAAAAGTAATCGCAAATAATGAGGCAGAAAAAATACTTAGAATCAATGGAAAGTCACTCTTCCACTTGCTGCTACTTGTAGAGCTCTACAGGGCACCACGAGGAGCTGTGCTGAGTCAATTACAAGCCCAAAACCCCACTAAAGTGGGCTTTAAAACAGGGAGTTAGAAAGAAATAGGGAATGGCCCAAAACGGCCAGTAAGCTACAAGTTACTGGGCTGGAACCACTCCTCAAGGGACAGATAGGCTGCTCAGAGCTCCCCACTCTCACTGGTGAACAAAGAAAATTCCTCCTATCCAAATAAGGATATGGGCAACACAGATACAATGACACAGCCTAGAGATCAGCAATACCTGAAGACTGGACTATTCTAGTTCAGAAAAGGCAGGAAACAAAGATATTTTTGTTTTTTCTTTTTTTTTTTAAATAGTAACAGATATTAGGTACAGAAACAGAGTAAATGCTTTAATTTGGCTAGCACACTTGAGTGTGTAGCCTACCAGTTAAACTAGGCGAACAACAGACTTTAAAAGTGCAAAAACACAAAAATACAGGCAGGAATGCAATAAAACAACTTTGCAGAGCTTATTTAGTTAAAAAAACTCGCTTTTCGGTGAGAAAAAGCAGTCGCAAATAAGGAGGCAGAAAAAATATTTAGAATCAATGGAAAGTCACTCTTCCACTCTATGCTGCTTGTAGAACTCTGCAGAACACCACGAGGAGCTGTGCTGAGTCAATTACAAGTGCAAAACTGCGCTAAAGCGGGCTTTAAAGTACGGAGTTAGAAAGAGATAGGAAATGGCCCAAAACGGCCAGTAAGCTACAAGTTACAGGGCTGGAACCACTCCACAAGGCACAGATAGGCTGCTCAGAGCTTCCCACTCTCACTGGTGAACAAAGAAACTTCCTCCTATCCAAATCAGGATATGGGCAACACAGATACAATGACACAGCCGAGAGGTCAGGGATACCTGAAGACTGGACTATTCTAGTTCAGAAAAGGCAGGAAACAAAGCTATTTTTGTTTTTTCTTTTTTTTTTTAAATAGTAACAGATATTAGGTACAGAAACACAGTAAATGCTTTAATTCGGCTAGCGCACTTGAGTGTGTAGCCTACCAGTTAAACTAGGCAAAAATAGACTTTAAAAGTGCAAAAACACAAAAATATAGGCAGGAATGCAATAAAACAACTTTGCAGAGCTTATTTAGTTAAAAAAACTCGCTTTTCGGCGAGAAAAAGCAGTCACAAATAAGGAGGTAGAAAAATACTTAGAATCAATGGAAAGTCACTCTTCCACTCGCTGCTGCTTGCAGAACTCTGCAGGACACCACGAGGAGCTGTGCTGAGTCAATTACAAGAGCAAAACCATGATAAAGAGGGCTTTAAAGCAGGGAGTTAGAAAGACATAGGAAATGGCCCAAAACGGCCAGTAAGCTACAAGTTACTGGGCTGGAACCACTCCTCAACGGACAGATAGTCTGCTCAGAGCGCCCCACTCTCACTCCTGAACAACGAAGCTTCCTCCTATCCAAATAAGGATATGGGCAACACAGATACTATGACACAGCCTAGAGATCAACAATACCTGAAGACTGGATTATTCTAGTTCAGAAAAGGCGAGAAACAAAGATATTTTTTTTTTTATTTCTTTTTTTTTTTTCAATAGTAACAGATATTAGGTACAGAAACACAGTAAATGCTTTAATTCGGCCAGTGCACTTGAGTGTGTAGCCTACCAGTTAAACTAGGTGAAAAGCAGACATTAAAAGTGCAAAAACACAAAAATACAGGCAGGAATGCAATAAAACAACTTTGCAGAGCTTATTTAGTTAAAAAAAACTCGTTTTTCGGCGAGAAAAAGCAGTTGCAAATAATGAGGCAGAAAAAATACTTAGAATCAATGGAAAGTAACTCTTCCACTCGTTGCTGCTTGTAGAACTCTGCAGGACACCACGAGGAGCTGTGCTGAGTCAATTACAAGCCCAAAACCCCGCTAAAGCGGGATTTAAAGCAGGGAGTTAGAAAGAGATAGGAAATGGCCCAAAACGGCCAGTAAGCTACAAGTTACTGGGCTGGAACCACTCCTTAAGGGACAGATAGGCTGCTCAGAGCTCCCCACTCTCACTGGTGAATAAAGAAAGTTCCTCCTATCCAAATAAGGATATGGGCAACACAGATACTATGACACAGCCCAGAGGTCAGCAATACCTGAAGACTGGACTATTCTAGTTCAGAAAAGGCAGGAAACAAAGATTTTTTTTTTTTTTTTTTTTTAAATAGTAACAGACATTAGGTACAGAAACATAGTAAATGTTTTCATTCGGATAGTGCACTTGAGTGTGTAGCCTACCAGTTAAACTAGGCAAACAACAGACTATAAAAGTGCAAAAACACAAAAATACAGACAGGAATGCAATAAAACAACTTTGCAGAGCTTATTTAGTTAAAAAAACTCGCTTTTCGGTGAGAAAAAGCAGTCACAAATAAGGAGGCAGAAAAAATATTTAGAATCAATAGAAAGTCACTCTTCCACTCTATGCTGCTTGTAGAACTCTGCAGGACACCACGAGGAGCTGTGCTGAGTCAATTACAAGTGCAAAACTGCGCTAAAGCGGGCTTTAAAGCAGGGAGTTAGAAAGAGATAGGAAATGGCCCAACACGGCAAGTAATCTACAAGTTGCTGGGCTGGAACCACTCCACAATGCACAGATAGGCTGCTCAGAGCTCCCCACTCTCACTGGTGAACAAAGAAACTTCCTCCTATCCAAATCATGATATGGGCAACACAGATACAATGACACAGCCCAGAGGTCAGGAATACCTGAAGACTGGACTATACTAGTTCAGAAAAGGCAGGAAACAAAGATATTTTTTTGTTTTTTCTTTTTTTTTTTTAAATAGTAACAGATATTAGGTACAGAAACTCAGGAAATGCTTTAATTCGGCTAGCGCACTTGAGTGTGTAGCCTACCAGTAAAACCTAGGTGAAAAATAGACTTTAAAAGTGCAAAAACACAAAAATACAGGCAGGAATGCAATAAAACAATGTTGCAGAGCTTATTTAGTTAAAAAAATGTGCTTTTTGGTGAGAAAAAGCAGTCGCAAATAAGGAGACAGAAAAAATACTTAGAATCAATGGAAAGTCACTCTTCCTCTCGCTGCTGCTTGTAGAACTCTGCAGGACAACATGAGGAGGTGTGCCGAGTGAATTACAAGTGCAAAACTGTGCTAAAGGGGGCTTTAAAGCAGGGAGTTAGAAAGAGATAGGAAATAGCCCAAAACGGCCAATAAGCTACAAGTTACTGGGCTTGAACCACTCCTCAAGGGACAGATAGGCTGCCCAGAGCTCCCCACTCTCACTAGTGAACAAAGAAGCTTCCTCCTATCCAAATAAGGATATGGGCAACACAGATACTATGACACAGCCCAGAGATTAGCAATACCTGAAGACTGGACTATTCTAGTTCAGAAAAGGCAAAAAACAAAGATTTTTTTTTGTTTTTTTCTTCTTTTTTTTAAATAGTAACAGATATTAGGTACAGAAACACAGTTAATGCTTTAATTCGGATAGCACACTTGAGTATGTAGCCTACCAGTTAAACCAGGTGAACAACAGACTTTAAAAGGGCAAAAACACAAAAATACAGACAGGAATGCAATAAAACAACTTTGCAGAGCTTATTTAGTTAAAAAATCTCGCTTTTCAGTGAGAAAAAGCAGTCGCAAATAAGGAGGCAGAAAAAATACTTAGAATCAATGGAAAGTCACTCTTCTCGCTGCTGCTTGTAGAACTCTGCAGGACACCATGAAGAGCTGTGCTGAATCAATTACAAGCGCAAAACCACGCTAAAGCAGGCTTTAAAGCAGGGAGTTAGAAAGAGATAGGAAATGCCCCAAAACGGTCAATAAGGTACAAGTTCCTGGGCTGTAACCTCTCCTCAAGGGACAGATAGGCTGCTCAGAGCTCCCCACTCTCACTGGTGAACAAAGAAGTTTTCTCCTATCCAAATAAGGATATGGGCAACACAGATACTATGACACATCCCAGAGATCAGCAATACCTGAAGACTGGACTATTCTAGTTCAGAAAAGGCGGGAAACAAAGATATTTTTTTTTGTTATTTTCTTTTTTTTTTTGAAATAGTAAAAGATATTAGGTACAGAAACACAGTAAATGCTTTAATTCGGCCAGCGCACTTGAGTGTGTAGCCTACCATTTAAACTAGGTGAAAAGCAGACGTTAAAAGTGCAAAAACACAAAAATACAGGCAGGAATGCAATAAAAGAACTTTGCAGAGCTTATTTAGTTAACAAAACTCGCTTTTCAGTGAGAAAACGCAGTCTCAAATAAGGAGGCAGAAAAAATACTTAGAATCAATGGAAAGTCACTCTTCCACTCGCTGCTGCTTGTAGAACTCTGCAGGACACCACGAGGAGCTGTGCTGAGTCAATTACAAGCGCAAAACCACGCTAAAGTGGGCTTTAAAGCAGGGAGTTATAAAGAGATAGGAAATGGCCCAAAACGGCCAGTAAGTTACAAGTTACTAGGCTGGAACCACTCCTCAAGGGACAGATAGGCTGCTCAGAGCTCCCCACTCTCACTGGTGAACAAAGAAGCTTCCTCCTATCCAAATAAGGATATGGGCAGCACAGATACTATGACACAGCCCAGAGATCAGCAATACCTGAAGACTGGACTATTCTAGTTCAGAAAAGGCGGGAAACAAAGATATGTTTTTTTGTTTTTTCTTTTTTTTTAAATAGTAACAGATATTAGGTACAGAAACACAGTAAATGCTTTAATTCGGCTTGCCCACTTGAGTGTGTAGCCTACCAGTTAACCTAGGTGAAAAACAGACTTTAAAAGTACAAAAACACAAAAATGCAGGCAGGAATGCAATAAAACAACTTTGCAGAGCTTATTTAGTTATAAAAATTCACTTTTGGGCGAGAAAAAGCAGTCGCAAATAAGGAGGCAGAAAAATACTTAGAATCAATGGAAAGTCACTCTTCCACTCGCTGCTGCTTGTAGAACTCTGCAGGATACCACGAGGAGCTGTGCCAAGTGAATTACAAGCGCAAAACCACGCTAAAGCGGGCTTTAAAGCAGGGAGTTAGAAAGAGATAGGAAATTGCCCAAAACAGCCAATAAGGTACAAGTTCCTGGGCTGGAACCACTCCTCAAGGGACAGATAGGCTGCTCAGAGCTCCTCACTCTCACTGGTGAACAAAGAAGCTTCCTCCTATCCAAATAAGGATATGGGCAACACAGATACTATGACACAGCCCAGAGATCAGCAATACCTGAAGACTGGACTATTCTAGTTCTGAAAAGGCGGGAAACAAATATATTGTTTTTCTTTTTTTTCTTTTTTTTTAAATAGTAACAGATATTAGGTACAGAAACACAGTAAATGCTTTAATTCGGCTAGCACACTTGAGTGTGTAGCCTACCAGTTAAACTAGGCGAACAACAGACTTTAAAAGTGCAAAAACACAAAAATACAGGCAGGAATGCAATAAAACAACTTTGCAGAGCTTATTTAGTTAAAAAAACTCACTTTTCGGCGAGAAAAAGCAGTCGCAAATAAGGAGGCAGAAAAAATATTTAGAATCAATGGAAAGTCACTCTTCCACTTGCTGCTGCTTGTAGAACTCTGCAGAACACCACGAGGAGCTGTGCTGAGTCAATTACAAGTGCAAAACTGCGCTAAAGTGGGCTTTAAAGCAGGGAGTTAGAAAGAGATAGGAAATGGCCCAAAACAGCCAGTAAGCTACAAGTTACTGGGCTGGAACCACTCCACAAGGCACAGATAGGCTGCTCAGAGCTTCCCACTCTCACTGGTGAACAAAGAAACTTCCTCCTATCCAAATCAGGATATGGGCAACACAGATACAATGACACAGCCCAGAGGTCAGGAATACCTGAAGACTGGACTATTCTAGTTCAGAGAAGGCAGCAAACAAAGCTATTTTTGTTTTTTCTTTTTTTTTTAAATAGTAACAGATATTAGGTACAGAAACACAGTAAATGCTTTAATTCGGCTAGCGCACTTGAGTGTGTAGCGTACCAGTTAAACTAGGCAAAAATAGACTTTAAAAGTGCAAAAACACAAAAATATAGGCAGGAATGCAATAAAACAACTTTGCAGAGCTTATTTAGTTAAAAAAACTTGCTTTTCGGCGAGAAAAAGCAGTCACAAATAAGGAGGTAGAAAAATACTTAGAATCGATGGAAAGTCACTCTTCCATTCGCTGCTGCTTGCAGAACTCTGCAGGACACCACGAGGAGCTGTGCTGAGTCAATTACAAGAGCAAAACCATGATAAAGAGGGCTTTAAAGCAGGGAGTTAGAAAGACATAGGAAATGGCCCAAAACTGCCAATAAGCTACAAGTTACTGGGCTGGAACCACTCCTCAACGGACAGATAGTCTGCTCAGAGTGCCCCACTCTCACTGGTGAACAATGAAGCTTCCTCCTATCCAAATAAGGATATGGGCAACACAGATACTATGACACAGCCTAGAGATCAACAATACCTGAAGACTGGATTATTCTAGTTCAGAAAAGGCGAGAAACAAAGATATTTTTTTTTTATTTATTTTATTTTTTTTCAATAGTAACAGATATTAGGTACAGAAACACAGTAAATGCTTTAATTCAGCCAGTGCACTTGAGTGTGTAGCCTACCAGTTAAACTAGGTGAAAAACAGACATTAAAAGTGCAAAAACACAAAAATACAGGCAGGAATACAATAAAACAACTTTGCAGAGCTTATTTAGTTAAAAAAACTAGTTTTTCGGCGAGAAAAAGCAGTTGCAAATAATGAGGCAGAAAAAATACTTAGAATCAATGGAAAGTAACTCTTCCACTCATTGCTGCTTGTAGAACTCTGCAGGACACCACGAGGAGCTGTGCTGAGTCAATTACAAGCCCCAAACCCCGCTAAAGTGGGATTTAAAGCAGGGAGTTAGAAAGAGATAGGAAATGGCCCAAAACGGCCAGTAAGCAAAAAGTTACTGGGCTGGAACCACTCCTCAAGGGACAGATAGGCTGCTCAGAGCTCCCCACTCTCACTGGTGAATAAAGAAAGTTCCTCCTATCCAAATAAGGATATGGGCAACACAGATACTATGACACAGTCCAGAGGTCAGCAATACCTGAAGACTGGACTATTCTAGTTCAGAAAAGGCAGGAAACAAAGATTTTTTTTGTTTTTTGTTTTTTTTTTTAAATAGTAACAGGCATTAGGTACAGAAACACAGTAAATGCTTTCATTCAGATAGTGCACTTGAGTGTGTAGCCTACCAGTTAAACTAGGCAAACAACAGACTATAAAAGTGCAAAAACACAAAAATACAGACAGGAATGCAATAAAACAAATTTGCAGAGCTTAATTAGTTAAAAAAACTCGCTTTTCGGTGAGAAAAAGCAGTCGCAAATAAGGAGGCAGAAAATATATTTAGAATCAATAGGAAGTCACTCTTCCACTCTATGCTGCTTGTAGAACTCTGCAGGACACCACGAGGAGCTGTGCTGAGTCAATTACAAGTGCAAAACTGAGCTAAAGCGGGCTTTAAAGCAGGGAGTTAGAAAGAGAGAGGAAATGGCCCAACATGGCAAGTAAGCTACAAGTTACTGGGCTGGAACCACTCCACAAGGCACAGATAGGCTGCTCAGAGCTCCCCACTCTCATTGGTGAACAAAGAAACTTCCTCCTATCCAAATCATGATATGGGCAACACAGATACAATGACACAGCCCAGAGGTCAGGAATACCTGAAGACTGGACTATTCTAGCTCAGAAAAGGCAGGAAACAAAGATATTTTTTTTTTCTTTTTTTTTTTTAAATAGTAACAGATATTAGGTACATAAACTCAGAAAATGCTTTAATTCGGCTAGCGCACTTGAGTATATAGCCTACCAGTTAAACCAGGTCAACAACAGTCTTTAAAAGGGCAAAAACACAAAAATACAGACAGGAATGCAATAAAACAACTTTGCAGAGCTTATTTAGTTAAAAAATCTCGCTTTTCAGCGAGAAAAAGCAGTCGCAAATAAGGAGGCAGAAAAAATACTTAGAATCAATGGAAAGTCACTCTTCTCGCTGCTGCTTGTGGAACTCTGCAGGACACCACGAAGAGCTGTGCTGAGTCAATTACAAGCGCAAAACCATGCTAAAGCAGGCTTTAAAGCAGGGAGTTAGAAAGAGATAGGAAATGGCCCAAAACGGTCAATAAGGTACAAGTTCCTGGGCTGTAACCTCTCCTGAAGGGACAGATAGGCTGCTCAGAGCTCTCCACTCTCACTGGTGAGCAAAGAAGTTTCCTCCTATCCAAATAAGGATATGGGCAACACAGATACTATGACACATCCCAGAGATCAGCAATACCTGAAGACTGGACTATTCTAGTTCAGAAAAGGTGGGAAACAAAGATATTGTTTTTTTGTTTTTTCTTTTTTTTTTAAATACTAAGAGATATTAGGTACAGAAACACAGTAAATGCTTTAATTCGGCTGGCACACTTGAGTGTGTAGCCTACCAGTTAAACTAGGCGAACAACAGACTTTCAAAGTGCAAAAACACAAAAATACAGGCAGGAATGCAATAAAACAACTTTGAAGAGCTTATTTAGTTAAAAAAAACTCACTTCTCGGCGAGAAAAAGCAGTCGCTAATAAGGGGGCAGAAAAAATACTTAGAATCAATGGAAAGTCACTCTTCCACTCACTGCTGCTTGTAGAACTCTGCAGGACACCACGAGAAGCTGTGCTGAGTCAATTACAAGCGCAAAACCGCACTAATGCGGGCTTTAAAGCAGGGAGTTAGAAAGAGATAGGAAATGGCCCAAAACAGCCAGTAAGCTATAAGTTACTGGGCTGGAACCACTCCTCAAGGGACAGATAGGCTGCTCAGAGCTCCCCACTCTCACTGGTGAACAAAGAAAGTCCCTCCTATCCAAATAAGGATATGGGCAACACAGATACTAAGACACAGCCCAGAGATCAGCAATACCTGAAGACTGGACTATTCTAGTTCAGAAAAGGCAGGAAACAAAGATTTTTTTTGTTTTTTCTTTTTTTTTTAAATAGTAACAGATATAAGGTACAGAAACACAGTAAATGCTTTAATTCGGCTAGCGCACTTGTGGTGTAGCCTACCAGTTAAACTAGGTGAACAACAGACTTTAAAAGTGCAAAAACACAAAAATACAGGCAGGAATGTGATAAAACAACTTTGCAGAGCTTATTTAGTTAAAAAAACTCACTTTTCGGCGAGAAAAAGCAGTCGCAAATAAGGAGGCAGAAAAAATACTTAGAATCAATGGAAAGTCACTCCTCCACATGCTGCTGCTTGTAGAACTCTGCAGGACACCACGAGGAGCTGTGCTGAGTCAATTACAAGAGCAAAACCGTGATAAAGAGGGCTTTAAAGCAGGGAGTTAGAAAGACATAGGAAATGGCGCAAAACGGCCAATAAGCTTCAAGTTACTGGGCTGGAACCACTCCTCAAGGGACAGATTGGCTGCTCAGAGTGCCCCACTCTCACTGGTGAACAACGAAGCTTCCTCCTATCCAAATAAGGATATGGCAACGCAGGTACTATGATACAGCCTAGAGATCAACAATACCTGAAGACTGGACTATTCTAGTTCAGAAAAGGCGAGAAACAAAGATTTTTTTTGTTATTTCTTTTCTTTTTTTTTTTTTTTAATAGTAACAGATATTAGGTACAGAAACACAGTAAATGCTTTAATTCGGCCAGTGCACTTCAGTGTGTAGCCTACCAGTTAAACTAGGTGAAAAGCAGACATTAAAAGTGCAAAAACACAAAAATACAGGCAGGAATGCAATAAAACAACTTTGCAGAGCTTATTTAGTTAAAAAAACTCATTTTTCGGTGAGAAAAAGTAATCGCAAATAATGAGGCAGAAAAAATACTTAGAATCAATGGAAAGTCACTCTTCCACTCTCTGCTACTTGTAGAACTCTACAGGGCACCACGAGGAGCTGTGCTGAGTCAATTACAAGCCCAAAACCCCACTAAAGTGGGCTTTAAAACAGGGAGTTAGAAAGAGATAGGGAATGGCCCAAAACGGCCAGTAAGCTACAAGTTACTGGGCTGGAACCACTCCTCAAGGGACAGATAGGCTGCTCAGAGCTCCCCACTCTCACTGGTGAACAAAGAAAATTCCTCCTATCCAAATAAGGATATGGGCAACACAGATACTATGACACAGCCCAGAGATCAGCAATACCTGAAGACTGGACTATTCTAGTTCAGAAAAGGCAGGAAACAAAGATATTTTTTGTTTTTTCTTTTTTTTTTAAATAATAACAGATATTAGGTAGAGAAACACAGTAAATGCTTTAATTCGGCTAGCGCACTTGACTGTGTAGCCTACCAGTTAAACTAGGCGAACAACAGACTTTAAAATTGCAAAAACAGAAAAATACAGGCAGGAATGCAATAAAACAACTTTGCAGAGCTTATTTAGTTAAAAAAACTCGCTTTTCGTCGAGAAAAAGCAGTCGCAAATAAGGAGGCAGAAAAAATATTTAGAATCAATGGAAAGTCACTCTTCCACTCTATGCTGCTTGTAGAACTCTGCAGGACACGACGAGGAGCTGTGCTGAGTAAATTACAAGTGCAAAACTGCACTAAAGCGGGCTTTAAAGCAGGGAGTTAGAAAGAGATAGGAATTGGCCCAAAACGGCCAGTAAGCTACAAGTTACTGGGCTGGCACCACTCCACAAGGCACAGATAGGCTGCTCAGAGCTCCCCACTCTCACTGGTGAACAAAGAAACTTCCTCCTATCCAAATCAGGATATGGGCAACACAGATACAATGACACAGCCTAGAGATCAGCAATACCTGAAGACTGGACTATTCTAGTTCAGAATAGGCAGGAAACAAAGATATTTTTGTTTTTTCTTTTTTTTTTAAATAGTAACAGATATTAGGTACAGAAACACAGTAAATGCTTTAATTTGGCTAGCACACTTGAGTGTGTAGCGTACCAGTTAAACTAGGCGAACAACAGACTTTAAAAGTGCAAAAATGCAAAAATACAGGCAGGAATGCAATAAAACAACTTTGCAGAGCTTATTTAGTTAAAAAAATCGCTTTTTGGTGAGAAAAAACAGTCGCAAATAAGGAGGCAGAAAAAATATTTAGAATCAATGGAAAGTCACTCTTCCACTCTATGCTGCTTGTAGAACTCTGCAGAACACCACGAGGAGCTGTGCTGAGTCAATTACAAGTGCAAAACTGCACTAAAGCGGGCTTTAAAGTAGGGAGTTAGAAAGAGATAGGAAATGGCCCAAAACGGCCAGTAAGCTACAAGTTACTGGGCTGGAACCACTCCACAAGGCACAGATGGGCTGCTCAGAGCTTCACACTCTCACTGGTGAACAAAGAAACTTCCTCCTATCCAAATCAGGATATGGGCAACACAGATACAATGGCACAGCCCAGAGGTCAATAATACCTGAAGACTGGACTATTCTAGTTCAGAAAAGGCAGGAAACAAAGCTATTTTTGTTTTTTTCTTTTTTTTTTTAAATAGCAACAGATATTAGGTACAGAAACACAGTAAATGCTTTAATTCGGCTAGCGCACTTGAGTGTGTAGCCTACCAGTTAAACTAGGCAAAAATAGACTTTAAAAGTGCAAAAATATAGGCAGGAATGCAATAAAACACATTTGCAAATTTAGTTAAAACAACTCGCTTTTCGGCGAGAAAAAGCAGTCACAAATAAGGAGGTAGAAAAATACTTAGAATCAATGGAAAGTCACTCCTCCACATGCTGCTGCTTGTAGAACTCTGCAGGACACCACGAGGAGCTGTGCTGAGTCAATTACAAGAGCAAAACCATGATAAAGAGGGCTTTAAAGCAGGGAGTTAGAAAGACATAGGAAATGGCCCAAAACGGCATATGCTACAAGTTACTGGGCTGGAAACACTCCTCAACGGACAGATAGTCTGCTCAGAGCGCCCCACTCTCACTGGTGAACAACGAAGCTTCCTCCTATCCAAATAACGATATGGGCAACACAGATACTATGACACAGCCTAGAGATCAACAATACCTGAAGACTGGATTATTCTAGTTCAGAAAAGGCGAGAAACAAAGATATTTTTTTGTTATTTCTTTTTTTTTTTTTTCAGTAGTAACAGATATTAGGTACAGAAACACAGTAAATGCTTTAATTCGGCCAGTGCACTTGAGTGTGTAGCCTACCAGTTAAACTAAGTGAAAAGCAGACATTAAAAGTGCAAAAACACAAAAATACAGGCAGGAATGCAATAAAACAACTTTGCAGAGCTTATTTAGTTAAAAAAATTCGTTTTTCGGCGAGAAAAAGCAGTTGCAAATAATGAGGCAGAAAAAATACTTAGAATCAATGGAAAGTAACTCTTCCACTCATTGCTGCTTGTAGAACTCTGCAGGTCACCACGAGGAGCTGTGCTGAGTCAATTACAAGCCCAAAACCCCACTAAAGTGGGATTTAAAGCAGGGAGTTAGAAAGAGATAGGAAATGGCCCAAAACGGCCAGTAAGCTACAAGTTACTCCTTAAGGGACAGATAGGCTGCTCAGAGCTCCCCACTCTCACTGGTGAATAAAGAAAGTTCCTCCTATCCAAATAAGGATATGGGCAACACAGATACTATGACACAGCCCAGAGGTCAGCAATACCTGAAGACTGGACTATTCTAGTTCAGAAAAGGCAGAAAACAAAGATTTTTTTTTGTTTTTTCTTTTTTTTTTTTTTAAATAGTAACAGACATTAGGTACAGAAACACAGTAAATGCTTTCATTTGGATAGTGCTCTTGAGTGTGTAGCCTACCAGTTAAACTAGGCAAACAACAGACTATAAAAGTGCAAAAACACAAAAATACAGACAGGAATGCAATAAAACAACTTTGCAGAGCTTATTTAGTTAAAAAAACTCGCTTTTCGGTGAGAAAAAGCAGTCACAAATAAGGAGGCAGAAAAAATATTTAGAATCAATAGAAAGTCACTCTTCCACGCTATGCTGCTTGTAGAACTCTGCAGGACACCACGAGGAGCTGTGCTGAGTCAATTACAAGTGCAAAACTGCGCTAAAGCGGGCTTTAAAGCAGGGAGTTAGAAAGAGATAGGAAATGGCCCAACACGGCAAGTAATCTACAAGTTACTGGGCTGGAACCACTCCACAAGGCACAGATAGGCTGCTTAGAGCTCCCCACTCTCAGTGGTGAACAAAGAAAGTTCCTCCTATCCAAATAAGGATATGGGCAACACAGATACTATGACACAGCCCAGAGATTAGCAATACCTGAAGACTTGACTATTCTAGTTCAGAAAAGGCGGGAAACAAAGATATTGTTTTTTTGTTTTTTTCTTTTTTTTTTTAAATACTAAGAGATATTAGGTACAGAAACACAGTAAATGCTTTAATTCGGCTGGCACACTTGAGTGTGTAGCCTACCAGTTATACTAGGCGAACAACAGACTTTCAAAGTGCAAAAACACAAAAATACAGGCAGGAATGCAATAAAACAACTTTGAAGAGCTTATTTAGTTAAAAAAAACTCACTTCTCTGCGAGAAAAAGCAGTCGCTAATAAGGGGGCAGAAAAAATACTTAGAATCAATGGAAAGTCACTCTTCCACTCACTGCTGCTTGTAGAACTCTGCAGGACACCACGAGGAGCTGTGCTGAGTCAATTACAAGCGCAAAACCACGCTAATGCAGGCTTTAAAGCTGGGAGTTAGAAAGAGATAGGAAATGGCCCAAAATGGCCAGTAAGCTATAAGTTACTGGGCTGGAACCACTCCTCAAGGGACAGATAGGCTGCTCAGAGCTCCCCACTCTCACTGGTGAACAAAGAAAGTTCCTCCTATCCAAATAAGGATATGGGCAACACAGATACTATGACACAGCCCAGAGATCAGCAATACCTGAAGACTGGACTATTCTAGTTCAGAAAAGGCAGGAAACAAAGATTTTTTTTGTTTTTTCTTTTTTTTTTTAAATAGTAACAGATATAAGGTACAGAAACACAGTAAATGCTTTAATTCGGCTAGTGCACTTGAGGTGTAGCCTACCAGTTAAACTAGGTGAACAACAGACTTTAAAAGTGCAAAAACACAAAAATACAGGCAGGAATGCGATACAACAACTTTGCAGAGGTTATTTAGTTAAAAAAACTCACTTTTCAGTGAGAAAAAGCAGTTGCAAATAAGGAGGCAGGAAAATACTTAGAATCAATGGAAAGTCACTCCTCCACATGCTGCTGCTTGTAGAACTCTGCAGGACACCATGAGGAGCTGTGCTGAGTCAATTACAAGTGGAAAACCATGCTAAAGCGGGCTTTAAAGCAGGGAGTTAGAAAGAGGTAGGAAATGTCCCAAAACAGCCAATAAGCTACAAGTTACTGGGCTGGAACCACTCCTCAAGGGACAGATAGGCTGCCCAGAGCTCCCCACTCTCACTAGTGAACAAAGAAGCTTCCTCCTATCCAAATAAGGATATGGGCAAAAAACC